>NC_079432.1:1343295-1346371 GCF_026213295.1 Gadus chalcogrammus
CAGCATGAGGACAGAATAAGGGGACAGTATGAGGACAGTATGAAGACAGTATGAGGAGACAGTATGAAGACAGTATGAGGAGACAGTATGAAGACAATATGAGGGGACAGTATGAGGACAGAATGAAGACAGAATGAGGAGACAGTTTGAGGAGACAGTATGAAGACAGTATGAGGAGACAGTATGAAGACAGTATTAGGGGACAGTATGAAGACAGTATGAGGAGACAATATGAAGACAATATGAGGGGACAGTATGAGGACAGAATGAAGACAGAATGAGGAGACAGTTTGAGGAGACAGTATGAGGGCAGTATGAGGGCAATATGAGGGGACAGTATGAGGGGACAGTATGAGGACAGTATGAGGGGACAGTATGAGGACAGTATGAGGGGACAGTATGAGGACAGTATGAGGAGACAGTATGGGGACAGTATGAGGGGACAGTATGAGGAGACAGTATGAGGAGACAGTATGAGGGGACAGTATGAGGGGACAGTATGAAGACAGTATGAGGGCACTATGAGGGGACAGTATGAAGACAGTTTGAGGAGACAGTAGCAGGTCTGGTGTGGGCGGTGAAGACCTCTGAGACCAGACCTCTAATAAAACAGATAAAGCAGAACTTGGTGAGTGAAGTCGTGGATCACATCAGGTCAGTGTCAGAGGGCCGGTGTCCTCCCAGAGGAACCAACAGACCAGTGGAACTATGCAGCAAGAGGCGGAAGATATATATGTTTTTTACAATATATATCATCAATATAATATTTAATATTTATTATTAATTATTTTTAAATATATTTTCTTCTCTCCGTTCTCTAATATACCCACCTATCCTAAATAATATATACTATATATATATAAAAATAAAAATAATAAATACATATTCATAGTTATTCATATATCATAATATAATGTAACATATATATATATTAATATATGGTATATATTCATGTTGAATAATATATCTTAAATAAAAATATTCCACATATAATGTATCATCATTATTATTATAATATGCCCTTCTATCCTTAATAATAATATATCTAATGTATTATATATATATATATTGTTGATTACGTAAAAACAATTATAAAAATAATGTAATAATATGAATCCATATTATTGCACAAAAGCAACCTCAAGCGGATCAAACTTCTAGCGTCACGGCCCTGGTCTGGTCTCTAATATGAATCGTTAATTATCAGACGATAGTTCATTAATAGATAGCGTGGTGATGAATACACGAGGGCTGCGCTGTCCTCTTCCTCTAACCTAATGAGCTCCACCCCCCGGCGCCCCTTTGTGCGGCCGACAGGTGTCTAACTGAATGATGAATGCCTCCCTCCTGCTCTGTAATTGGCTGCTGGCTGGCTGCAGCGGGACCGCCCCTCCCCCTGGCTGTCACTCAGCGGCTGCAGCCGGGCCCTCCGATAGCGATGCTAATGCCCGGCGCTGGCTCCCCATTGGCCGGCGGGCGGCTGGCCGGGCTCATCCATTACAGCGGTGACAGTAATAATCTCGGCCCAACACAAGGTTCCCGCGCGCTAAACGTTATGTGACCGTTGGTGTCAGGGTGGGGTGGCGGCGAGGGAGGGGGGAGGGGCTCCATGATGGATGACCGGGGAGCCCGCTCGCCGCGGCTGGTGTCTGGGACGCCACTCAGACCCTCAAAGGCTTCTGCTCCCTTTCACTTTGGGAGTTTTAAATAAGACCCCTTTAAATCCCGCCGGGAAATCATTGGTCGCTTTGACGGTACTCAGTCACATGGGGGGGGGGGGGCATGGGGGGGGGGGCGACCCCTAACAGATTAATGGGACGATGTGTGTGGTGGTACACAGCGTCACCTGACCCCAGCATGTACCCTAACCTACATGTACCCTAACCTACATGTACCCTAACCTACATGTACCCTAACCTACATGTACCCTAACCTACATGTACCCTAAACCCCATTAACCCTAATCTTGCATGTACACTAGCCTGCATGTAACCTCACCATGCATGTACCCTAAGCCTAACTAGCATGCACCCTAAGCCTAACTAGCATTTACCCCAACCATAACTAGCATGCACCCTAAGCCTAACTAGCATGTACCCCAACCATAACTAGCATGTACCCTAACCTGACCATAAACCTCCACATATAAATGCACAGACTGTATCTATACAATACATGTCTGAAATAGCCTATGCACATGTACCATGCACATAACCCTATGCATGATACCATCAGCCTCCTCACCGCTATGTATGATGCATATCCCTCGGTAATAGCCCAAGTAGGATGCATACCAGATATATACTCCCTAAATACGAACACGTCTGAGTAGCGATGCGTCAGGGAGACTGCCTCTGCTCTCCACACAGCCCCCCCCCCCCGCTGCCCCTGCCCTCCCCCCCCCCCCCCCCCCCCGCTGCCCCTGCCCTCCCCCCACCCCCCCTCGCTGCTTGAATGACTCGCGGGCGGAGCCAAGAGTAGGCCATCCATCATCCCTGTCGCTACGAATCGAATAAAGCCGACAGCCCAACTTCGTCCCGTATCGACCGACTGCTGACCTGCTGCCAAGACATGTTGTGGTTTAACCGAGGGTCTACGCACACAGTCCCGCCTGACCACAACACAACCACAACACAACCACAACACAACCACAACACAACCACACAGTCCCGCCTGACCACAACACAACCAATACACAACCACAACACAACCACAACACAACCACACAGTCCCGCCTGGCCACAACACAATCACTACACAACACAACACAACCACAACACAACCGCAACAAAACCACACAGTCCCATCTGACCACAACACAACCACTACACAACCACAACACAACACAACACAACCACAACACAACCACACAGTCCCGCCTGACCACAACACAACCACAACACAACCACAACACAACCACACAGTCCCGCCTGACCACAACACAATCACTACACAACACAACACAACCACAACACAACCACAACACAACCACACAGTCCCGCCTGACCACAACACAACCACTACACAACCACAACACAACACAACACAACCACAACACAACCACACAGTCCCCGCA
>NC_079432.1:1346471-1381471 GCF_026213295.1 Gadus chalcogrammus
AACATAGTATTTTACTGGTCTGTCTTTGGATATGATTCCTCTGGTTCCACGATGGGTCATTTGATAAAATAAACAGAAGAAAATATATATACCTTGAACTGATTTAATTTATTCTAAAGTCCTTCTTTCTTTTGATTATCTCCCCTTGTGAATTATTAAAGGCGTATTTGAATTGTAAATACATGAACTATAAGGAAAGCGTCTGAACCCGGCCCGTGCCCTCAGGCAAGTTAGCAGGCCTAATGCGGAGTTTCTCTCTGCCAATATCAAAGTAAATAGAGGATATCTCCGCAACCACTGGGCTATAACATGTAATCTTGTTACCAAACGAAAGATAACACGTTATATTATAGTGCAAGTGAAATATTCACTGTGGATACGACTTGGTTAGAGTCGATAAAGCTAGAACATAGCACAAGTGGAAGATTCAATTTCCGCCTGAAATGAATGTCATGTTTTAGATTGAATACCGCACACTTTAATATCACTTAGTAGCGCTGTAGTACTGGACCGTAGGTAGCACAACATCTGATGAAGTACATGGGTCAATACCGATGGAAATAAAGTGAAGTAGAGCAACGATAGAGAAGTTTAAGTAGATAGGTTTAGGCGGGATCTCCAAATAAATCAATAATCCAATGCAAAATTAACATTATCAATTTGATTAGACACAAGCAGGAGATATCTTGGGAACCCTTTAGTGAATTATATAATTTAACCTTTATACTACCCATCCAAAAAGCCTCCTACTTATCATAACCCTGATACTACCCATAATACTAGAATAACTAGCCCTACTCACAACAACCCTATACCCTTAATACTAGTATAACTAGCCCTACTTACCATAACCCTAATACTACCCATAATACTAGAATAACTAGCCCTACTTACCATAACCCTGATACTACCCATAATACAAGAATAACTAGCCCTACTCACAACAACCCTAATACTACCCATAATACTAGTATAACTAGCCCTACTTACCATAACCCTGATGCTACCCTTAATACTAGTATAACTAGCCCTACTTACCATCACCCTAATGCTACCCTTAATACTAGTATAACTAGCCCTACTTACCATAACCCTAATACTACCCTTAATACTAGTATAACTAGCCCTACTTACCATAACCCTAATACTACCCTTAATACTAGTATAACTAGCCCTACTTACCATAACCCTAATACTACCCTTAATACTAGTATAACTAGCCCTACTTACCATCACCCTAATGCTACCCTTAATACTAGTATAACTAGCCCTACTCACAACAACCCTATACCCTTAATACTAGTATAACTAGCCCTACTTACCATAACCCTAATACTACCCATAATACTAGAATAACTAGCCCTACTTACCATAACCCTAATACTACCCTTAATACTAGTATAACTAGCCCTACTTACCATCACCCTAATGCTACCCTTAATACTAGTATAACTAGCCCTACTTACCATCACCCTAATGCTACCCTTAATACTAGTATAACTAGCCCTACTTACCATAACCCTAATACTACCCTTAATACTAGTATAACTAGTCCTATACCCTAACCCTAATACTACCCATAATACTAGTATAACTAGCCCTATACCCTAACCCTAATACTACCCATAATACTAGTATAACTAGCCCTACTTACCATCACCCTAATGCTACCCTTAATACTAGTATAACTAGCCCTATACCCTAACCCTAATACTAATACTATACTCCAACGAGCCCTAATTACCATAACACTTAATTCTACCCATATAACTAACCCTATCTATCCTGACCCCAAATACTACCCTTAATACTACAGAGCTACCACATGAGCTAACCCTAACCACTAACCACTAACCACTAACCACTATCCACTCACCCATATTACCATAAGACCATCCATCACTGGAGTGGCAGCCGCACCATTCATCAGTCTGGTGATCAATCCCCCGCACGCCGCTCGCCGTCAGGTACCGCCCCCTCAAGCAGGCCAACCCGGGGGGGGGGGGGGGTGTGTGTGTGTGTGTGTGTGTGTGTGTGTGTGTGTGTGTGTGTGTGTCTGTGTTGACACATGTCTGTATGTGTGTATCTGCATGTGAGTTGTGTTTATATTTACGCATGTGTATATCTGAGTGCAAGTGTGTTTGCGTGTGTGCGTGTGTGTGTGTGTGTCTGTGTGTGTCTGTGTCAGTATTAATGAGGCCAGATTTCATTTCCGATGAGCGATTATTTGACTGTTCATTTGGAGGAGATTTATGGGGGCCGTGTGAATCTGTAGCCTGCAGCCCCCCCCCCTCACCCCTCTCTCTAATAACAAGAACACATTAATCACCCCGAAGACGGGGCGAGCGAGAGAGAGAGAGAGAGAGAGAGAGAGAGAGAGAGAGAGAGAGAGAGAGAGAGAGGGGTAATCAGCCCGTATTCAGAATCTTATCTACAGCCCAGTGGAAGGAAAGATTACCTGTCTAATTGAATATGAATTAACACACACACACACACGCATACGCACATACACACACACATGCATACGCACACACACACACGTGCATACTCACACACACACACACACACACACACACACACACACACACACACACACACACACACACACACACACACACACACACACACACACACACCAGGGTGTGACGTGGGCCAGTTGGGCCGGTTCATTAAGAGTAAAACTCGTAACTATGGTAACACAGGGAGTTGACCCAGGGCGGGGCTCGTGAAGCTGGCCACACCCCCCCGGGCACCAGCAACACAAACCTGCAGCCCCTAACCATGTGTGCGTGTGTGTGTGTGTGTGTGTGTGTGTGTGTGTGTGTGTGTGTGTGTGTGTGTGTGTGTGTGTGTGTGTTCTGTGTGTGTGTGTGTGTGTGTGTGTGTGTGTGTGTGTGTGTGTGTGTGTGTGTGTGTGTGTGTGAGTGCGTCTATGACTGAGTGTGTGTGTGTGTGTGTGTGTGTGTTCTGTGTTCTGTGTTCTGTGTGTGTGTGTGTGTGTGTTCTGTGTGTGTGTGTGTGTGTGTGTGTGTGTGTGCGTCTATGACTGAGTGTGTGTGTGTGTGTGTGTGTGTGTGTGTGTGTGTGTGTGTGTGTGTGTGTGTGTGTGTGTGTGTGTGTGTGTGTGTGTGGCCTCTCCCAGCTACAGTGTGGGGTTAAGGGTGTGGAAGCTGATAGCATTATGCTCGCCTGAACAAACCCTGTTTGTTTATTAGTTAGACATTGTCTACGAACCCTAGGTCCATAGGGCTGCATGCTGTTATACATGTCCTGTATATTAATATGATTATATATTATATTATTTTATATTATATTATATTCATGTACTGGGGGGGTGGAGGAAACATTATTTGATTACAATGTATGACCTTTTTCAGATTCAGTGCCATATTTAGTTACATGATGACAAATGTAGCCTACCACTTATCATTTATGGATCATCAAAACAATCCATATTTAGCGGTTGGATTTTATACTGAAAGATCAATATTAAAACATTGCCTTGTGACACGAGCACATAATCGGATGGCAGAGGTCAACCCAGCCTGCTGCGGTTGGGTTTCAGTGCGGAGAGACGCCGCCCCCTGTCGGAAAAGCAGAGTAACCACAACTTCAGAGGGGACAGTGCCACCTGCCGGGGGGTTGGCGGTACTATTGCTTAAAACATAGTGACGTCATTCCATCACAGAACGACCCAATAGCGCCCCAGAAAGAGTTCGCAGTGTTGCGTAGATAGCATAGTAGCATAGATATAACATATAAACATCAGGCTGTTGTGACCTGGCTCAATATACATCCAAATTCACAATTCTAGTGTGGATTTGTTCTGATCGATTGAAGAAACAGCCAATAATTCTTGTTGGGCCATGCGACTATACCAGTTCCAGTACTTTGGTTATACCAGTACCAGTACTATGGTTCTGGTTGTGGTAGAACATGTGACTGCACCAGGCACCATTGTAATCTGGAGACATTTCTAAAGATATGCGTGAATGTGCCAGCAGAGGGCGTCATAGCTAGTGAACTGACCAGGGTAGAGCGCAGTTCACTGGCAGAAATAAACTGCTGCTGTCTGCGTGTTTTCTCTTCTTAATGATTTCGGTTCTTGATCTGAATTTGAACTTTGATTTGGTTCAATTTTAAATAAAAAGGCCACATGTTGGTGATTTATCTCTGGGTTCGCTGCTGCACAGGAAGATTCATAGTAAAATAAACGACCCTTTCTACTTACCAAAAGTAAAGACTCCCTGGGGAAACAGTCGTTAAATGTGAAAGGCTGATTGTTCGTTTTTATTAAACCACCCACTACAGTCCTACATTTGTCGGGTCAGCCTGTTAATCAGAAAATTAAGAATGATCAAAATGTATAAACAATATATGACGCATTGTTTAATGCATTATGCATTACATGTGGGCGTTATTAATAGCAATAAGATCCATCTCTTCATGTTTGATGGTCTGTTGAACCCTCAAACATATAGAAGCTTTCTCTGCTCCTCCAGATGACGTCATGGGTTAATAAATCCTGGTGCGAAAGACTCAGACCTGATCGGTGATCAGGTGGGGATCGATAGATGATCAGTAAGTGACCAGGTGGTGATCAGAAGGTGATCAATAGGTGATCGGTAGATGATCGATCTTATCTTACTGCCCTTTATGCGTTCTGGCATTTAAGGCAGCAACAAAGGATCTCCACTCCGGCCTGTTTTGGGCGAGCTTTTGGATAGAACTCCAGGTCTGCTTCATGTCTTTCAGTTCTTTCTCCACTGATCGACGCCAGGTTTCTTTGGGTTGTCCTCTCTTTCACTTGCATTCAGGTGTCGGGCGGTTCTTGTAATGTAATCCTGGTCTCTCGCATGATGTGTCCAATCCATTTCCACCGCCGTCTTGTAATGATGGTCTGTATACTTTCTTGGTTGGTCCGAGCAAGTAATTGCTGGTTGGAGATAGTGTTAGGCCAGATGGTGTTCTCTGTCATCCTCCAGCTTTCAGAGCTGAATAATAAGGTGGAGAGAACACAGCTCTTGTATAACTTGAGTTTGGTGTTGATGCTGTACTTCGTGGACTTCCACACATTGTTCATCATTCTGAATGTGTTTCTGGCCTTGTTGAGTCGGCTTTTGATGTCATTGCCTGTTACTCCATCATATCTTACAGTGCTTCCCAGATATGAGAACTCTTCTGTTGTGGGTATATTTATTCTGTTTATTGGTAACGGTGGGGGATTTAGTGTGTTTAAGGTCATCACCTCTGCTTTCTTCAGGATTATATTCAGTCCTATTTGTTGTGCCAATCTGTTGACACGGGATGTTTTTTCATAGGTGATCGAAAAATGATCAATATGTGATAAGTAGGTGATCGATTGATGATCAATATGTGAACAATAGATGATCAATATGTGATCAGTAGGTAAATAATAGGTGACCAGTAGGTGATCAGATAGGTGATCTCTTAGTCGATAGGTGATCAGGTGATCAGGTGGTGTTCCATACATAGCGCAGAAGAGCCGACGTGCCCTCACACCAACCTCTATATCGTGAAGCACGCCCCCTCGCTCTGGTGGTTGCCTCACCAGTTCGCCTTCAGTGGTTGCATCGTGCTCGTGCTCTTGCTCTGGCAAAACGCATCCAAGACCTCCTGGCCGCCGCCGCACGAGGAGAGGCGGGATGAGGACCGCGGAGCGGAGCGCACACACCCCGTCAGGCTGGACCCCCGGAGCAGCGGCTGCAGACCCCCCGTGCGTGACAATGTGAGCGTACTGTCTCTCCGACGGAGCATCGACTCCACCCTCCTCCACCCTGCTCCACCTCCCCCAGCCTGCTCCACCTCCTCCTCGGTGTTTACCACATGCTGCAGCGAACGGGCGGGCGGGTGTATCTGAGGATGCTCTGGTGAAGAGGAGTCGATCGTATCGCGGTTGGACGCAGGCTTCCAGTCCAGGACCAACCGGGACCCACCAGGACCCACACACCGCACCAGAGCCACCGGACCGGGCGCGGAGGATGTGTTTTTATGCCCTGCCTTTCTCTGTCCTCTCTCGGTTAAAGAAAGCCCTCCTCCACGGAGACTAGAAGAGATCCAAGATGAAATTCCCCACGGAGAACCCCAGGAAACCCGGGAGCGCGAAGCCCGCATCAGGTGTCCACAATCTCCTGGATGTTGTCTCTGCTGATCTATGTGTTCTGCTTCTACATTTCACCCTGTGGTTCGGGTCTGAACCGGCTTGTTATTGCGGTGGTCTCCGCTCCACGTAGGGACCCTGTCGGTCTGTCAGTGGGATTCTCATCAAAGGTGTAGCGCGTTTCTGCAGCCAAAGTAGCGGACCGAGGGGAAGCCAGTGCCTTGCACTGTTGTTCTGTTATCACTTCGGGGATAATAGACCCGATGGATGATCAGAATCGATCATATCGATAACGTTTGCAGTCGGAATCTGCCACACAAACACACACATCTGTGTGTGTGCTTTCGTGTGTGTGCGTGTGTGTGTGTGTGTGTGTGTGTGTGTGTGTGTGTGTGTGTGTGTGTGTGTGTGTGTGTGTGTGTGTGTGTGTGTGTGTGTGTGTGTGTGTGTGTGTGTGTGTCAAATACACACGCACCACACACAGCCTACACTTTTCGCGTGAAGCATGCGCGCTCCGTCGCCAATAAATCTGCGGTGCGCCTGCAGTCGCGCGCGGTGCTTGGGGGGGGGGGGGGACCCCACGGACGGTGACGGCTGATTGGACGCGTGCATCATGAGGATGGCTTCTATTGGTGTTCGAGGTGGAGTTTGGCGCCAGTCCGTCCGAATTATCGTCGAGCAGGTCGATAGTTGACGCAATGTACCTCCTGGTGTGTGAAGCGTTCAGCTCACCCTATAGGCCGCCACGGCCGTCACGTCACCCAGCCTCTGCACTACTACAAACGATCAGCCTGATCGAAACATCGATTCAGTTAGAGATACAATAGGCATTGTGGATATTACGTTGATATCCTGCAGGCTAATCGATACACAGACACTAGGGGGCTGGACGCAGGCGATCGATTCAGATTATGTTTTATGAAACTGAGATTTTTATTGGCGGGGTTCCGAGGTGAAAGGCTGTATTTAGGGCTATAATAATACCCATAATGCCCTTCTCTCTTACAATCACCAGACCTTGGAGTTTGTTTTAGGTGTCAAATTACACAGAGAAAAGTTTCCTTTCTTCCAAAAGTAATTTAACCTGCTAGGGACTATTATCTACCGCTCTTTAGAATTTACTGTCGCTCTCTCCATCCCTCTCTCTCCATTCCTCTATCTGGCTATCTCTCCCTCCGTCTGTATTTCAGTCCATCTCCATCGCTCTGTCTCTCAGACTGTCTCTCTCCATCCATCTGTCTCTCTCTGTATCTCCATCTCTCCATCCTGCTACCTAGCCGTCTCTCAGTCTGTCTCGATCTCCATTCCTCTATCGGTCATTCTATCTCCATCGGTCCAATTATTTTCAATCTCGCTGCTTCTCAGTCTATCTCTCTCTTCAACTCTCTGTTTCTCTCAGTCTCTCTCTCTCTCTTCAACTCTCTGTTTCTCTCAGTCTCTCTCTCTCTCCATCTCTCTGTTTCTCTCAGTCTATCTTTCTCTTCATCTCTCTGTTTCTCTCAGTCTCTCTCTCTCTTCATCTCTCTGTTTCTCTCAGTCTCTCTCTCTCTTCATCTCTCTGTTTCTCTCAGTCTCTCTCTCTCTTCATCTCTCTGTTTCTCTCAGTCTATCTTTCTCTCCATCTCTGTGTCTCATTGAATCTAGCTCTCCATCTCAATTCAATTTGAAAGTGCTTTATTCTGCATGTGGAAAATAAACATTCACATCACCAAGCAGTTAAAACACTTGATAAAAGGAAAGATAACTAACTAAGCTACTATACTTTCTCTCGTGCATCTCTCAGGATATTGGGATTATATTTAGAGTTAGTATAGTTTATAGATAGGTTATTTAGATCTACGGTTTAGACCTGGGGTTTAGAGCTGGAGTTTAGAGTCAGAGTTTAGAGCCTGGGTTTAGAGGTGGGGTTTAGACCGGGGGTTTATAGACCTGGGGTGTAGACCGGGGGTTTAGACCGGGGGTTTAGACCGGGGGTTTAGAACGGGGGTTTATAGACCTGGGGTTTAGAGTCAGGGTTTAGACCGGGGGTTTAGAGCTTGGGTTTAGGTTCAGGGTTTAGAGTCAGGGTTTAGACCGGGGGTTCAGAGCTGGGGTTTAGAGCTGGGGTTCAGAGCAGGGGTTCAGAGCTGGGGTTTAGCGCTGGGGTTTAGAGCTGGGGTTACAGCTTTAGAGCTAGCGCTGATATCCAAACTAACCGCCCTCTCCTGCGGCCCCCAGCCGCCCCTAAGAAGATGCAGACGGGGCTGGTGCAGTGCAGCCTGGTGCAGGCCAGCGTGGCCACCATGCAGAACCCCATGGGCTGCAGCCTGCCGCGCATCTCCGTGACCCCCCGGCCCGCCAGCATGGTGGCCAGCATGGAGGGCGGGGCCGAGGGCGGCACCATCACCTTCACCGTGATGAAGTGGAAGACGGCGCTGGCCGTGTTCGTGGTGGTGGTGGGCTACCTGGTGGCGGGGGGGCTGCTGTTCAGCGCCCTGGAGCAGCCCTTCGAGAGCCACCAGAAGATCACCATCACGGCCGAGAAGGCGGCGTTCCTGGAGCGCCATCGCTGCGTCACGCCCACTGAGCTGGAGGCCATCATCAAGGTACGGGGGGGCTGGGGGGGGAGGGGGGTAGAGGAGGGGGAGTGGAGGCCATCATCAAGGTAGGGGGGGGCGGGGGGGGGAGGCCATCATCAAGGTAGGGGGAGGTCCGGCGAGGGAGGGGGGGTGAGGGGGGTGGAGGAGGGGGGGGGGAGGAGGGGGAGGGGGAGTGGAGGCCATCATCAAGGTAGGGGGCGGGACTGGTGGGAGGTGGGGGAGGTCCGGTGAGGGAGGGGGGAGGAGGGAGAGGGTCCGGTGGGCTGGAGGTGAGGGGGAGGGGGGGTGCCTGTGTCTGGCGAGGGGGAGGGTCCGCTGTGGTGAGGGGGAGGGGCCTGTGTGGTTTTGGGGGAGGGGCCTTTGTAGTTTGGGGGCGGGGCATGTGTGGTTTTGGGGGAGGGGCCGCTGTGGTGAGGGGGAGGGGCCTGTGTGGTTTTGGGGGAGGGGCCTTTGTAGTTTTGGGGGCGGGTCCGCTGTGGTTTTGGGGGAGGGTCCGCTGTGGTTTTGGGGGAGGGTCCGCTGTGGTTTTGGGGGAGGGTCCGCTGTGGTTTTGGGGGAGGGTCCGCTGTGGTTTTGGGGGAGGGTCCGCTGTGGTTTTGGGGGAGGGTCCGCTGTGGTTTTGGGGGAGGGTCCGCTGTGGTTTTGGGGGAGGGTCCGCTGTGGTTTTGGGGGAGGGTCCCCTGTGGTAGGACTCCGGTCCGCTGTGGTGAGGGGGGGGGCGGGTCCTTGTGTTCCGTCCCTGGTGGGGAATCAGCTCCCCATGAAAGAGGAGCCTGCATCGACCTGATGCTATTCCAGCTCCACACATCGCCGCCTGCAACCAGACACACACACCGCAGAGTCCAAAATAAAGTCACATCAGACCCAAGTGCCGGCGTGTCGCAAACCCGGACCGCAGAAGTCCTTGAAGGGAACAAAATTAAAAGGTGGAACGTGATTGAAGGATAAAGCTTTATCAGTGTCGTTTGACAGACCCTTGCCGCATAGATGTTTGTTCTAAAGTGCCACAACAATACTTTTGTAAAACATCAAGCCACCCACCTTAAAGGACAAACCTTGATCAAGCCATCGTTATCTTATGTACAGTCTGTATTAAAAATCTGCTACGACATAATTGATCAAAATGAACTCCTTGTACTAATACTGAACAGAGTTTACTGTGCCGGTACCGAACATGTTCTTTGTGTTGAGAGTCTTTCAGCGCAGTTCACTGTTATGTTGCCAGCAGCAGCCATGGTCGGTGAAGGGAAGGCCTGGTGGAAGAGAGAGTTCTCTCTGCTGTTCCTCGGGCGGCCTTCAGCTGGTTCACGGTGGTTGGATACAGACTGATCTGCCAGCCTTCAAAAGTTTAGATTTCATTATCGAAATACAAAATTAATACAATCTCTCTGCTTTCAGATAGGATCTCATTGGATGGTTCCTCTCTATATGTATTTTGAGAGGATCCCCTTTGACGGTTCTAATTCAATCCAAAAGTTATAAAGGATTGATGATTAGTATGTTTTGGCCATAGCCTATTGTAAGGAGGTTTCCAGCCCTCAAAGTTCAAACTATGTATAGTTTCAGATGGTTGTTGCCAAAGCGCCGGCCGTGTGTAAACCAATGAGTTACATCACAGACGCCTCTTCTAGATGGTCTAGGTCCATGTTCTTTGTTGATCAGCTCTGTACCGACTGACGCACATGGACTCCAAAAGACCAAAGCCCTACGTATTGTGTCTGAATGCTCTCAGCGCCTCGGTAAGAGCACCGAGACAAAGGATCCTGGTGATAGATGTTCTGGTGAAGCCGGGGGAGATATTAGGAGGGTTGGACCACTCAGACCGGTAATGCCCTCTCCCCCCCCCCTCTGGGATGAGCTCAGCCCCTGTCTATGAGCACTGGGCTGTAGAGCCTCCAGAACGGCAGCAGCAGCACGCTGTGGGCTGTAGAGCCTCCAGAACGGCAGCAGCACGCTGTGGGCTGTAGAGCCTCCAGAACGGCAGCAGCAGCACGCTGTGGGCTGTGGAGCCTCCAGCAGCAGCAGCACGCTGTGGGCTGTGGAGCCTCCAGCAGCAGCAGCACGCTGTGGGCTGTAGAGCCTCCAGAACGGCAGCAGCAGCACGCTGTGGGCTGTAGAGCCTCCAGAACGGCAGCAGCAGCACGCTGTGGGCTGTAGAGCCTCCAGAACGGCAGCAGCAGCACGCTGTGGTTAGAGCCTCCAGAACGGCAGCACGCTGTGGGCTGTGGAGCCTCCAGAACGGCAGCAGCAGCACGCTGTGGGCTGTAGAGCCTCCAGAACGGCAGCAGCAGCACGCTGTGGGCTGTGGAGCCTTCAGCAGCAGCACGCTGTGGGCTGTAGAGCCTCCAGAACGGCAGCAGCAGCACGCTGTGGGCTGTAGAGCCTCCAGAACGGCAGCAGCAGCACGCTGTGGTTAGAGCCTCCAGAACGGCAGCAGCAGCACGCTGTGGGCTGTAGAGCCTCCAGAACGGCAGCAGCAGCACGCTGTGGTTAGAGCCTCCAGAACGGCAGCAGCAGCACGCTGTGGTTAGAGCCTCCAGAACGGCAGCACGCTGTGGTTAGAGCCTCCAGAACGGCAGCAGCAGCACGCTGTGGTTAGAGCCTCCAGAACGGCAGCAGCAGCACGCTGTGGGCTGTGGAGCCTCCAGAACGGCAGCACGCTGTGGGGCTGTAGAGCCTCCAGAACGGCAGCAGCAGCACGCTGTGGAGCTGCTGCTGGGGAGGAGGACGGATTTGAAACCCACGGCTGCAGGAGCTCATGTTGCAGCTAACGTCTTCGGCTGACCCAGGTGGAGCGAACAGCGTGGTGTTCTGTTCCTAGGTGTGGTGCTCATTCAGTTGGGGAGGTCCACTCTAGAAGGAGTTATTCACCCTTCAATAAGGTTTAGGACGAGCCGCCATGGGGTTAGGGTTAGGTCCTGGGTCGTTATGTAGGCCTGTCCTATTGGCTGGAGCAGTAAACCACCCGTGGTGCTGTTTGGCCGAGGCCCGGGGAACGGTTTGACTCACTCCCTGGCGTTACCGCATTGATTGCAGTGCGCTTGCAGCGAAATCGATATGTCACTTCGTTTCTCACCTTTTTGTAGTCCCTTTGTTGAAAATTCCATGGCAATGTAGTTTTTCTTCTCCGTGTCAATAAAGCTCTTTTGAATTGAATTGAGATTAACAGAAAAGGGACAGAGAGAGAGAGAGAGAGAGAGAGAGAGAGAGAGAGAGAGAGAGAGAGAGATGCAGCATGAGAGAGAGAGCGAGCGAGAGAGAATTGCAGAGATACAGCGAGAGAGCGAAAGAGAGAGCTGGGAGAAAGAGAGATGCAATTTGTGTGTACATGTTTTATATTTCACACTTGCTTGGGCAATGTAAGTGTCTATTTCCCATGCCAATAAAACCCATTGAACTGAACTGATGCAGAGAGACAAAGAGAGGCAACAAAAAGAGATGCAGAGAGAGAGAGAGAGAGAGAGAGAGAGAGAGAGAGAGAGAGAGAGAGAGAGAGAGAGAGAGAGAGAGAGAGAGAGAGAGAGAGAGAGAGAGAGTAGATATGTCGAGTCTGAGGTGTAGATTTTGAGGCAGATCTTTCCTTGTGTGAGGAATCTCACTAGGTGTGTGAACATGAGGTTATGTTCGGTTCTTTGTTGTCCGTCAACAGTGATGTGTTTGTGTGTGTACACATCCGGAAGGCTGGTTCCCTCTGGGGTTTAGAGACGCAAGACGACTGGTGTGGGTACTGCTGTGAGTGAGTGAGTGAGTGAGTGAGTGAGTGAGTGAGTGAGTGAGTGAGTGAGTGAGTGAGTGAGTGAGTGAGTGAGTGAGTGAGTGAGTGAGTGAGTGAGTGATCATCAGTTAGTCTATAGTCTGGGGTTAGTGTATAGTTAGTCTATGGTTAGTCTAGTATAAGGTTATTCTACAGTTAGTCTATAGTCTAGGCTTAGTTTATAGTTTGTCTATAGTTTAGGGTTCATCTCTATATCTATATAAAGTCTAGGGTTAGTTCATGTGTAATGTACTGTTAGTCTATGGGTGCTCGTCCATGCTAGCTCATGGTTTTTGTGGTGGAAGTGAACAGTGTTGTGTTTTTGTTGCTGTGGGCTGGGCAGGATAAAATACAGATTGTGATATTTTAAGCACAGGGTGAAACATGGCAGCTTTCACACCCACGCAGTCAAACTGACACTCACAGCTAACGCCAGAGCAGGTTTAGCGTGGTAGCTCTCCATAGCACCTTGCTCTATCTTTTCAGTTTTTGGTTGGTAAGCTCTAGTTAGAAAATAAACAACTTGTGCAGCGAACACCTGGAGCACAATTGAGCCTCGACAGTGTTGAGTCAAATTAGTCGACTGGGATTTCCAAAAAATTATCATTAGACAAGCTTATCATTTATTTATTGCGCCATAATAGTCATATTCCAACCGGTGGATTAATACACACACTAATTTTTAAACTGCATTATATTAATGAAATTTGGAACCAATTTATATCAGGGTTTAGGAAACACCTCATACATATTCATGAGAGTACCACATTCCGTGCCAAGATGGCTGCCAACCGCTGGTCACGAACCAGCTACATAAACGTTCTTAGCACTGCTGTCCTATTCCCCTTTAAGTGATAGTGATTGATATGTACTACAACATACCCACGGGAACAGAGTGTGTTTGGGGCCAAATTATATGAAGTACCCCGAATAAAACTAGAAAGATAAATGGCAGATCAACCGTATCTGTTAGACATTCTTTGAAAAGTACGCTTTTATTCTTATGTTATGTCCATGATTACGAATATTTTACTTTAGCTGAGGTGCATATTTAAACTAAAGTTAAAATCACAGTATTAAATATGTACTTGGATGAAGCTTCTCACAGATCAGTTTTTAAAACATTTAACATCAATGTGTTTCAATGACGTTAAATAAGGAGCTCCACAAGGAAAAGGTAGAAACGGGAATGGGATGTGAGCGATGGGGCTCTTTAGGAGTCCTCGCGCTCTGGGGGAATGGGATGTGAGCGATGGGGCTCTTTAGGAGTCCTCACGCTCTGGGGGAATGGGATGTGAGCGACGGGGCTCTTTAGGAGTCCTCGCGCTCTGGGGGAATGGGATGTGAGCGACGGGGCTCTTTAGGAGTCCTCGCGCTCTGGGGGAATGGGATGTGAGCGATGGGGCTCTTTAGGAGTCCTCGCGCTCTGGGGGAATGGGATGTGAGCGATGGGGCTCTTTAGGAGTCCTCACGCTCTGGGGGAATGGGATGTGAGCGATGGGGCTCTTTAGGAGTCCTCGCGCTCTGGGGGAATGGGATGTGAGCGATGGGGCTCTTTAGGAGTCCTCGCGCTCTGGGGGAATGGGATGTGAGCGATGGGGCTCTTTAGGAGTCCTCGCGCTCTGGGGGAATGGGATGTGAGCGATGGGGCTCTTTAGGAGTCCTCGCGCTCTGGGGGAATGGGATGTGAGCGATGGGGCTCTTTAGGAGTCCTCGCGCTCTGGGGGAATGGGATGTGAGCGATGGGGCTCTTTAGGAGTCCTCACGCTCTGGGGGAATGGGATGTGAGCGATGGGGCTCTTTAGGAGTCCTCGCGCTCTGGGGGAATGGGATGTGAGCGATGGGGCTCTGGCTGCCGGGGAAAAGGGCAGCTGATCCAAGCAGAGCTGGGCAGAGGGCCAGGAGAAGGAGCCAGGAGTGAAGCCCGTAGTCTTCCCCCACAGCCCCACCTAAGCTCCCTCTCCACCTCCCTCTCCACCTCCACTGTCTCCAGGGGGGGGGCTGAGGTCATTCTCTTTGTACTCCATTAACGACCGTTCCACTCAATAATCCATCTTTTCATACAGAGCCACTCGTGCGATCACACTATAAAGAGAGGGACGTTGTTTTATGTTATTATATTATGAGGTGAAGTGCCCGGCAGTAGACCCCACGGCCCTGGTTCTTATGGCGGCCATCTTTCCATCACGACTCTGTGGGTGGGCCATCTAATTAACTAACCCTGGAAATGGATGATGTCATTTTTAGTTCATGTTGACCGTTGCAGTTCACACACGGCGACTTTGAATCAGGCTTGAACCCAAACAGGGGTTACATAAACTCAACCTTAAATAGGGGTTAAGTAAACCCAACCTTTAACAGGACAGGAGTTGAGTAAACTCAACCTTAAACAGGAGGTAAGTAAACTCAACCTTAAACTCGAGTCAAGTAAACTCAACCTAGACAGGAGTTACTTAAACCCCTGGTCACGGTCAGAGTAGTAAGTAAATAAACCTTAGCTTAAAGTAGCAATCTCAACAATTGTATAGAAATAAACGTCTACCTATCGCCCAATGAGCTTATATCAAGGTGATGAGCATATGGCCCACGGATAAAGGCCTTGAGTTTATTACCATTTGTTACATACTGGGTGTCGTGGCGTCTTCCCACCCTTCCGCTAGTGACGCGTTCTCCATGACATCACGAGGTCGCTCCTGCAGGGAGGAGGAGGAACGACCGACCGCTCTTCAGCTCTCTGTGTGGTGGTGTGACTCACAAACACAGCTACAGAGCTGTAGGGCGATGATCTCAAAACTAAAAGCGTCTGTCGAACGCCCCCCGGCGACTGTAGTGTTTGTGTTTGTTGTGTGAGCGTCACTGTACGAACACCATGCAGCATATGGACCGGGCTGGGGGGCCTGAAGCTACGACTGTGATGAAGGCCATACAAATACAATGGACTTGACTTGGCTCTTCTTCCTCTGCATCGTAACTTTGGGTCCTCAAGGTCAGGTTTTATGTAACAGACACGTTCAGGTTATGGTTAATAGTGTAAGAAGAACGGTTAGGGTTAAAGTGTAACAAGGGGAGGGTTAAAGGGCAAGGGTTATGGTAAATAGTGAAACCAGGGGGCTTAGGTTAATAGTGAACAAGGGGGTTATAGTTAATAGTGTAAGAAGTGTTATGGTTTACAGCTAAACCAGTGGGGTTAGGTTAAAAGTGTAACACAGGTTATGGTTAATAGCTAAACCAGGGGGTTGGATTAATTGTGAAACAAGTGTTATGATTAATAGTGAAATAAGGAGGGTTAAGGGTAATGTAACACAGGTTATGGTTGATCGTGGAAATAGGGGGGGTTAGGTTAATAGTGAAACAAGTGTTACAGTACCGGTAACTGAGTAGAGTAGCGAGTGCTTTGCCCTTCAGCCTCCTCCCTGACAACACTCCCACACACTCAGACAGGGTTGGGGGGGGGCACAGCTGCTCCATCTGCTCGGTCGCCATGCCGACCACTCACATCCCAGCCTCCTGCAGGGCACTGTGGCAACGCATGATACCCCCTCCCCTTCTCCAGTAGATTATGGACTTTGCTTTCGTACTTTACTCTTTCAAGAGTCAAACACTGGTCCCGAAGCTACTGACATCAAACCAGCTACTGGGGTATAGACCAGCTACTGAGACAGAAACTACTGACTCCAGACCTGCTACTGGGACCAAAACTACTGACGCCAACAAAAACCACTGACACCAAACCAAACCACTGACACCAAACCAAACCACTGACACCAAACCAAACTACTGACATCAAACCTGACACCAAACCAAACCACTGACACCAAACCAAACTACTGACACCAAACCAAACTACTGACACCAAACCAAACTACTGACACCAAACCAAACCACTGACACCAAACCAAACCACTGACACCAAACCAAACTACTGACACCAAACCAAACCACTGACACCAAACCAAACTACTGACACCAAACCAAACTACTGACACCAAACCAAACCACTGACACCAAACCAAACCACTGACACCAAACCAAACCACTGACACCAAACCAAATCACTGACACCAAACCAAGCCACTGACACCAAACCAAACCACTGACACCAAACCAAACCACTGACACCAAACCAAACTACTGACACCAAACCTAACTACTGACATTAAACCAGCTACTGGGGTATAGACCAGCTACTGAGACAGAAACTACTGACTCCAGTCCTGCTACTGGGACTAAATCTACTGACGCCAACAAAAACCACTGACACCAAACCAAACTACTGACACCAAACCAAACCACTGACACCAAACCAAACCACTGACACCAAACCAAACCACTGACACCAAACCAAACCACTGATACCAAACCAAACTACTGCCACCAAACCAAACTACTGGCACCAAACCAAACTACTGACACCAAACCAAACTACTGACACCAAACCTGACAGCAAAACAAACTACTGACACCAAACCAAACTACTGACACCAAACCAAACTACTGACCCCAAACCAAACTACTGACCCCAAACCAAACTACTGACACCAAACCAAACTACTGACACCAAACCAAACTACTGACACCAAACCTGACACCAAACCAAACTACTGACACCAAACCAAACTACTGACACCAAACCAAACTATTGACCCCAAACCTGACCCCAAACCAAACCACTGACACCAAACCAAACCACTGACACCAAACCAAACTGCTGACACCAAACCAAACTACTGACCCCAAACCTGACACCAAACCAAACCACTGACACCAAACCAAACTACTGACACCAAACCAAACTATTGACCCCAAACCTGACCCCAAACACCAAACCAAACTACTGACACCAAACCAAACTACTGACCCCAAACCTGACACCAAACATGCTACTGGGACCAAACCAAACTACTGACCCCAAACCAAACTACTGACACCAAACCAAACTACTGACCCCAAACCTGACACCAAACATGCTACTGGGACCAAACCAAACTACTGACCCCAAACCAGCTACCTGGGCCAAAACAAGCTACTGAGTTTCCAGCTTCACAAGGACAGTGAAAATATGCATAGTTTTAAGTGTGTTTTAACCGTGCTGCTGTAGAGTTTTTAAGTGTGTTTTAACCGTGCTGCTTTAGAGTTTTTTAAGTGTGTTTTAACCGTGCTGCTTTAGAGTTTTTAAGTGCGTTTTAACCGTGCTGCTTTAGAGTTTTTAAGTGTGTTTTAACCGTGCTGCTTTAGAGTTTTTAAGTGTGATTTATGTGCTTCTTGTGTCGCAGCACTCGGTGGAGGCGGTGAATGCGGGGGTGAGTCCCATCGGAGACACCTCCTATAACTCCAGCCACTGGGACCTGGGCAGTGCGTTCTTCTTTGCCGGGACGGTCATCACAACCATAGGTAACACACGCAACCATAGGCAACACACGCAACCATAGGTAACACACGCAACCATAGGCAACACACGCAACCATAGGCAACACACACAACCATAGGTAACACACGCAACCATAGGCAACACACGCAACCATAGGCAACAAACACACAACCATAGGTAACACACACATCCATAGGCAACACACACAACCATAGGCAACACACACTACCACAGATACCACCTACAAGGATGTCAATGGATACATTGGATCAACCTAAATGTGTCGTTACCATCAAAAGTTACTGCCTGAACCTTCCGGAACACAGGGAGGGATCCAAATCACATTTAAATCCACCTCGCCCTTACCCAACCCGGCAGCGAGAGACGGAAAAGAGTCAAAGTCTCTACGGAGCCTTATAAATGAAGAAATAAATGAAATCAATCCAATAAAAGAAAAAGGTTTAAATCACGTAAAGAAAAACACTCCACCACCACAGAATAGCTCAAAGATTTGTTAAAAGATTTGTTTTCCTCCATATGGTGACGCATCCTCACCTGCCCAGAATCCGATAGCGTGAACGTCCGATATCCCCATGAGGCATGAGGACCAGTGGAAAGGGGCAACATACGTAAAGCACCGAGGTCTCACCTGTGGTCTGTACCTGTGTGCGTCTCTCAGGGTACGGCAACATCGCGCCCAGCACCGAGGGGGGGAAGATCTTCTGCATCCTGTACGCCATCTTCGGGATCCCCCTGTTCGGCTTCCTGCTGGCCGGCGTAGGGGACCAGCTGGGGACCATCTTCGTCAAGAGCATCGCCAAGGTGGAGAAGACCTTCAGGGTATGGTACCGGCTTCATCGTTACGATCATATCTTATTATTAGTACTAATTATCTACTTGACCTTGACTTGACTTGCATTGTGTTTGAATGACACAAGGCAGTGCTTTAACAGCGACATTAAAGTGTGCGTGTAGACCCACAAATCAGATTTAAGATTAACATCTAAAGTCTGAAAGCAGAGCTCCGTATGAAACACTCTAATCTATACTCCGTTCTGAGGCCTTCGTCCTGGGGCGAGGAGATCAGGACAGAAGTTGTAACTCAGTTTGACCGGCCCGGTCTCTCTCCAGATGTATTACTGTAACACAGTAGGACTGCTGGATCGTAGATTAGGTTTAGTATCATCTGCCTCCCAGAAGTTCTGCTGTAATAAAGTAGGACTGCTGGATACCATTACGTTAGAGCAAGAATTAACGTAAATATTGTCATAAATAAATTGTCATAAATATTTGGCCTATGAGGCCCTTTAAGACTGTAATGGTGATTAAGGGCCATGCAAATAAAATTGAATTGAATTAAATTAAATTGACTTCAGGAGGGAAAGGCACCAGATTGGTCGGGAAATCTGGCCCAATCTGGCAACACTTGTGGCGTCTCCACACAGAGCCACACAGAGCCTGGACCTGACAGCGTTCTGGAGCTGTAACGAGCGTCTTTGTACCGGGGCAGGTCCACACGGTGTGGGTCTGAAACCTCAGACAGCTTTGTCCAGGCTACTTCATTTTAACAACATACAACGCGATGAGTCATCCGATCTAATAGGAGCATATTCATGTTGCCAGGCAACAGGAGGGTAGCAGACATGTCCTTTGGGGGGGGGCGTGAGGAAGGTGTCTGGTAATGCGGCGTGCTGAGTTATGGCTCTTAACCGGCGCTTTGCAGCTCTGCAGAACGTGTCCGGAGACGCCACCGAGTAGGACGTCTCCGGACGCCCATCTGGGCGGATGTCTGCTGCTGGACGCTCCCTGCATTGATACCATTAGCTAGCTGATGAGTTAGGGTGGGTTAGGTGTTATGATGAAATAGGGTGGGGTTAGGTGATTTTGAGACTGAGTTAGGCTGTGGCTGAAGATGACCTCATTCTAATTCTCTCTCTCTCTCTCTCTCTCTCTCTCTCTCTCTCTCTCTCTCTCTCTCTCTCTCTCTCTCTCTCTCTCTCTCTCTCTCTCTCTCTCTCTCTCTCTCTCTCTCTCTCTCTCTCTCTCTCTCTCTCTCTCTCTCTCTCTCTCTCTCTCTCTCTCTCTCTCTCTCTCTCTCTCTCTCTCTCTCTCTCTCTCAGCGTAAACACAACCAGATCAGCCAGACTAAGATCCGCGTGGCGTCCACGTTGCTCTTCATCCTGGCGGGCTGCATCCTCTTCGTCACCATCCCGGCCGTGGTCTTCAAGCACATCGAGGGCTGGACCGGGCTGGAGGCCATCTACTTCGTGGTCATCACCCTCACCACCGTGGGCATCGGGGACTACGTGGCCGGTGGGACCCCCACCTGGACCTGACAGCTACTAACCCTGACCTCAACCCTAAACCTACTACTAACCCCCATTACTACACCTACACGACTACTAACTCTAACCCGACACCGACCACTAGGTCTATCGTGTCTCAGATTTAAGGTTTTCAGGGTCTTTGTATTCGCCCCGAGTGCGAGTCACTAGATCTGTCTCCATGGCCCTCCACCCAGTGCCCGCATACATAACGGCTCTGGGCAGAGGTCCTTCACCCGTACCTTCACCAGTCTGGAATGGCATTCCCCATCACATTAGAGCATTACAATCCATCACACAGTTCAAAAAAACGTATAAACTGTTACTCCACAACACATACACTGACTTATATAGATCACTGTCTGTGCTCAGTCTGCTGTCCATATGATTGTCCTACTGATGTCTGACGTGCTATGTCCCTGTTATGTGTTGTGTGTAAATGTGACGTGTGATGTGCCTTGTCCCTTCTACATGTTATATGTGCTGCAGAACAGGAACCTGCTGGTAATCAGCTAGTTTACTGAGAAAGGCCGGTTTTAAATTGTAACTTTGTTACTTTTAATACTTTCATGTATAATAAATATAAAATAAAATAAAATAAATAAAGACTCTACATGGCTGAACTAGCATAAGGAGTAGAGGATGAACGCAGATTACTCACCCGTCCCTAACCCCACCTACTACTAACCCTACCGTGCCTCAGAGTGATTCTTCAGTTTCTCAGACTAGCTTCCTGAGTAGAGGGTGAACGCAGACTACTAACCCGTCCCTAACCCTGGCGCTGGGGGCGCGGCCGGTGAATAATGGATGGGCTCGCTCTCTGCTCTGTGCGTCCAGGGGGCGACCGGCGCATAGAGTACCGGGAGTGGTACCGCCCGCTGGTCTGGTTCTGGATCCTGGTGGGCCTGGCCTACTTCGCCGCCGTCCTCAGCATGATCGGAGACTGGCTGAGGGTCCTGTCCAAGAAGACCAAGGAAGAGGTACCCCCATCAACCCCCACCCATCCCCCACTAACCCCAGATAATAGAGCCCAACTAACCCTCACTAACCCTTACCCCAGATAACAGATCTAAACTAACCCTAACTAACCCTTACTCCAGACTATAGATCGGAAGTAACCCTAACTAACCCTAACCCAAGATAAAAGGACTCCCTCTTGGGTTTTGTTGTTAACTAACTAACCCTAACCCTTCAGTGGAGCTACTGACTAACTAACCCTAACCCTTCAGGGGAGCTACTGACCAACTAACTAACCCTGATGTGAAGCCTATTCTTATCATGGGTCTCTGAGAGGAGCCACTCAAACAGCCTTTAGATGAGCAGTGCTTTAGCAGACGGTTATGGTTATTATGCTAGTTCAATCAAACAGCCTTTAGATGAGCAGTGCTTTAGCAGACGGTTATGGTTATTATGCTAGTTCAATCAAACAGCCTTTAGATGAACAGTGCTCAGCAGACGGTTATGGTTATTATGCTAGTTCAATCATCTTATGATTTCGCACACGTATTTGCCAACATCGTATTTACTCACCATTTTGGAAAATAGTTCAAATGTTCTTAAGAATTTGACAAATTGTAGGCACACACAAGGCCAAATATGCAGTTGAAAACGTTGGTTGGTTGTTAATTATTTAGGTGTACCCTATTTCCCGCTTTCGCTGGGCATGACATCCTCAATAAATAATATTCAAATGTATAATATATTTCAATCTATAACATTATTATGTAGTAATTGTAGAGATAATTTAAACCCAAGTTAATTAAAAAACGATTGTAAACAATAGACATAGCATTATGTTATGCTAACCCTAATTATACTTACCCTAATTAGTACTAACACCAATAACAGTAATAACGATAACCCTAACAATGATAATAACACAAGTAATGAGAATAACACCAATAACAGTACTTACCCTACCCAGCGGGGCTGTGGTTGTACTAATACTAACACTAATGATGATACTAACACTAATAACAGTAACTACGGTAATACTTACACTAATAACAGTAATACTAACACTAATAACAGTAATAATAGTAATACTAACACTAATAACAGCAATAATGGTAATACTATCACTAATAACAGTAATAAGGCTAATACTGCATCATTAATAACAGTAATAATGGTAATACTATCACTAATAACAGTAATAAGGCTAATACTACATCATTAATAACAGTAATAATGGTAATACTATCATTAATAACAGTAATAATGATGACACTAACACTAATAACAGTAATAATGACGACACTAACACTAATAACAGTAATAATGATGACACTAACACTAATAACAGTAATAATGATGACACTAACACTAATAACAGTAATAATGATGACACTAACACTAATAACAGTAATAATGGTAATACTTCATCATTAATAACAGTAATAATGGTAATACTATCATTAATAACAGTAATAATGATGACACTAACACTAATAACAGTAATAATGATGACTACTAACACTAATAACAGTAATAATGACGTACACTAATCACTAATAACAGTAATAATGATGACACTAACACTAATAACAGTAATAATGACGACACTAACACTAATAACAGTAATAATGACGACACTAACACTAATAACAGTAATAATGATGACAGTAACACTAATAACAGTAATAATGGTAATACTTCATCATTAATAACAGTAATAATGGTAATACTATCATTAATAACAGTAATAATGGTAATACTATCATTAATAACAGTAATAATGGTAATACTATCATTAATAACAGTAATAATGATGACACTAACACTAATAACAGTGCTAAGCCCCACACCGCGTGCGTCGGCAGGTGGTGGAGATCAAGGCGCACGCGGCCGAGTGGAAGGCCAACGTGCGCGCCGAGTTCCGCGAGACGCGGCGCCGTATGAGCGTGGAGGTCCACGACAAGCTGCAGCGCGCCGCCACCATCCGCAGCATGGAGCGCCGCCAGCTGGGCCTGGACCAGCGCGCCGTCTCCCTGGACGTGCTGTCCCCCGAGCGCCGGGCCGCCTTCAACGGCCCGGACGCCGGCTGCAAGACGCCCTCCCAGGAGAGCATCGACACCAAGATCAACAACCTGCGCCTCCGCGGGGTGGAGCAGGCCGAGGGCGCCTCCGTGGTCACGGCGTCCGAGGACAACATCTTCAACCGGCTGGGCTCCATCTCGCGGCTCGCCCGTCGCGGCCGCAACCGCGAGCTGAAGAAGAACATCTGCGAGGAGGCGCGGCGGCCGCGCAGCGCCGTGTACCCCGGCGGCCCGGCGACGGGGCTGGAGCCGGGCAGGAGGAAGGACGTCTACGACGAGGACGACGACGACAAGGAGTGCAACGCCAGCCTCTCCGACTTCCCGCTGTTCGTGGAGGCGTGCAAGCCGCTCAACGGGTTCCTGCTGACGCCGAGGTCACGGGTCCACTCCACCGACACGGAGAACGAGGAGAACCTTGAGATGGTGGACGTGGTTCCCTAGGCCTCGTGTCGCTCCTACTGGAGTTTTAATCACCACCGCTGTGTGCCTTGGATCTGTCCCTCTGCTCGGCCTGCTTCACCCCGGGACCGCCCCGCCCCGCTCTGTGCCGTGACTTCTGGGTAAACCCCAAACCCTTTCCCTGATCCCCGTCAGCCCCGTGGGACCACGTAGTGTGTTGTGCGTTGGCCTCTTCCCTCAGGCTCGATAGCACAGTATTACAAAGAGATTCTGAGTCCAGTTGTACCAAATAAATGTGAGCTCTGGGAGGATGAGGAGAAGGCCGAGGGTCGATGTGCAGCTCGCTGCAGATGCAATGTTCGCTAGTTTGAGCCATGGATGAGCGTGAGGATGGGCCGATGGGGGCCACCGAGGAGGATGCTGCTACCAGTTGGAACTTTCTGCTTTGGAGTTTGTCGCAAATAGCGGCACGGGAGATGTATCAGAATGATGTCTTTTTATGACCCAACTTGTCGATGGCGGATGAGAAAAAGAATTAGGTAAAAAACCCTTGAAAAAATATAATATAAATGCATTGGACAAACTGTCGAAGATGACACGCTGAATAATGTCTATTTCTTTCCTTTTTCCAACTTATATTATGCACCTACCCCACAAGGCATGCCAAAAATACATCTGTAGTGGGTAGGCACGTCTCGATCAGATCCTGAAGGATCTACTCACAGCCCTGCTGCTCTTTGTCTCACACTCATTCTCTGTCACATGACACAAACACAAGAGCAGGATTGTACTCTGAATGCTGTTTCACATTGTCTCCGTCCACATGTTTCACGCTGTAGATCTCGGGAGAAGATACCAGATCCTATACTGATACCAGATCCTATACTGAGAGATACCAGATCCTATGCTGAGAGAGATACCAGATCCTATACTGATACCAGATCCTATAAAGAGAGAAGATTACAGATCCTATACTGAGAGATACCAGATCCTATGCTGAGAGAGATACCAGATCCTATACTGATACCAGATGCTATAAAGAGAGAAGATTACAGATCCTATACTGAGAGAGATGCCAGATACTATACTGAGAGATACCAGATCCTATACTGAGAGAGATACCAGATACTATGCTGATACCAGATCCTATATTGAGAGATACCAGATCCTACAATGATACCAGATCATATACAGAGAGAAGATTCCAGATCCTATACTGATACCAGATCCTATACTGAGAGAGATACCAGATCCTATACTGATACCAGATCATATACTGAGAGAGATTCCAGATCCTATTCTGCACATGGGTATTGATTAGGTGAAGGACACTGACAGGACCATGGCTGTCTGTGGGATGTCTAACTGAAGAGCATTATTTCAGTCATTGCTGTATCTGCTTCCAGTTCTAAAATATACCTGACCTGGTGTACTTTTTGTGCGTCTAGAAATTGTTCTACTTTCATGGTGGAATGACCCATGCCTAAAATATGTGTGCTTTTTCTTATTGTACCACAGTAACACAAATACCTTCTTCTGACACATAACCTCCAACCTATCCTAACTCTCTAACCCTATCTACTAACCCTGTGTAGTATCATCATGTTTGAACCCTAACCCTAACCCTAACTACCACCCCCTGTTGTAACATCATGTTTACCCCCTGACCCTAACTACCACCCACTGTTGTAACATCATGTTTACCCCCTGACCCTGACCCCCCCCCTGCTGGGTCCACTCTGCCTTTCTGCGTCTCTGGGTGCATTAGCTTTGAACAGAACTAATACTGTGTGATGAAAATCAATAAAATAAAGTGTTAACGTTGAAAAAAGATCTGAAGATATTGAACTAAAGAGCATGCTATGATTGCACATATATGGTGATATTAATGCTATTGATTGTATACCATCACAACGCAAAATGTTTAATTTCTCCATCCGCTGCTGGCAAGACGGAAGTGTTTGAAAAAATGTCACGTGATTTACTTGTGTGAGCATTACATTAAATGTAGTGGTTGCCCCTCTTTGGAATAAAAACAGGAATAAATCAGTGAATGAAGAGCTTCCAGTGAACTGTGTCTGATCCATGGCTCCTGTTAACGCGAGCCCTGTGAGAGATGTTCACAGAGCAGTACTAACATGAGGGTGATAACACTATCCTACATTATTTTCCCACATGAAAATGATACTAATTTTATTAGTTCATATTAATAATAACAGGAAAAGTCATCACTAACCCAAACCCCCTCTTCAGATGATTGACATGGTCCACAATATCAATTTTCTTGAATTTCATTTGTCAATTTGGGATCCCAAATCCAATTATCTGAAATGTAATCTGCTATGACCAGGTTAAACTCAAGGCCTCAGTCACACCTCCAAAACTTCTAAACCTCATTCTGGAAAGCAGATTAGTGGGAGACTCAAAAAGGCATGTCTGGGAAACTGAATTTAGGATGATCCAGATAAATATGAGATTTTGTCTAAGAATATGTGAGTCAGCATCACTTAATATGACTTTATCACAAACAGATGGACGTTCTGCACCATCATGGCTCATAGAAGCAAGCGGGCAGGAGCCCTGCTGGGATTGGCTACTGAGCCAGATGGTCTCTGTTCTGATTGGCTGCTGAGCCAGATGGTCTCAGCAGGTGTGATGGATACGGAGACATCATCATCATCATCATCATCATCACGCCAGGCGACCAGACAAACAGGGGATGGGCAGATGTAGTAAACAAACTCACAGACACACCCCTGCTGCAACAGGCACAAAGCTCCGCCCACAGGACCATAACCACACCCCTGTTGCCCTAACTCCTCCCATGGGCCATTAGCCCCACCCCATGGTCATAACAATAACCATGACTTATACAACGTTTGGGACCAAATGCTGTGAATACATCAAAATAATGTATCTCAGAAAACATTTTGTTTTTTTGATTTTTTCATACAAAATCAGCTCAAAGTCCTTGAAGGACCGTGAGAGGATTAACAAGACAAACATGTCTGCTTGGTTTCCATGGCAACTTCCCTGTCGGTTAACCTCAGCTCAGAATCAAATCTATTCCGAAGTAGAAAAACAACTCTTACAATTATGATTAAATAAATATCCTCCTTTGATTGATGTTCTGATGTTCTGATGTCCATGTCCGAAGAAGAAAGAAATCGAGTGCTCTCTACAGTTCCTTTGGATACAATGAGCTCAGAGTATATAAAAAGGTAATGACTATGGAGTCATTTTGTTTGTTTAATATTAAATACAACAAGAACCAAAAGGCCTTTTTGTTGAAGCGAACAGGGTAAACAATGGCCTTGTTGGGTTTATTAGTACGGCTAACCTCCAACATTAGATCATTCCTTATGTTACGACATTACACTGTCTGAAATACACACTCAGCGTGCACATAATTAATATAACTCGTACTTAGTTAAGAAAAGCAAAAGATGCTTTTAAATTAACGCAATTAGATGTAATTCCAACGAAAGCACAGAAGTAAGGGGTGGGGCAGAGATATACGACCCAGAAAATAACAAACAAGCAATATCAGAAACATTTATTGAAACGGACATCCCTCTATCGAAGTCCCCCCTCTCCCTCTCCTCCAAACCCATGCCACTGAAACGGACACACACACACACACACACACACACACACACACACACACACACACACACACACACACACACACACACACACACACACACACACACACACACACACACACACACACACACACACACACAGATTATTTTCTCCAAAGTTGGTTGGTCTTCCTCAACAGAGCAGGGAGAAGAACTGCTTCCTATTTATATACAAGGCCCTAACTAATGAAATCAGTCAAGATCTCTCGTCTCTAAAACCTTTAAGACAAGAATGATCCCACAAGGTCAAGGATGCTATAGCGCTAAGACACACCAAATACGGTTTTAAATATGGGGTCAGGAACCTTTCAATATGGTAAAGTCCAGTAAAATCCAATCACATGTGGGTTGAATGTGTTGCACGTGATTGGCAATAAATAAACACTTTAGCTCTTAATTTGAATATGCTGGGCCGATTGCTCTGTCAGTTAGCATGGCGCTAGCTGTGCTGCGCTTTAAAACCGTACTCCTTAAGACGGAGGTTATGGAGTTTAACACGCAGCTGCGCACAAGGTTGAACGATGTTGCTCGGAAACGACTCACAAAGGATCAGCTGATTCCTAGTTAAACTCGGGTTAAACTGCTTGGAAACCGGAAGTACTCTGATTTCTAGTATACCCCAGCAGATGCAGTCTTAACTTAATGGTAACAATAGGGTAATAATAACTTAATGGGAATGTAAATTGAACTTTAATATAATAACACACAAATAATGTTGAAAGATATTATGAAATAGTCCAGGCTACTTTTTGTCGCAGAGAACTACAACGAGGAGCAAAAGTTATATTTGCTGCACTGCATTGGAGGTGTTGTGGACACGGTGGAAAATCCTAGGAAAGACACCAAACCAAGCTCAGAAGAGAGGCTGTTTAGGATAACCTCGCAAACACATTCAACTGTAGATTTCCCAGCAGAAGACCGAGCTGCCCGGCACATTTAAAAAATCTATGGAAGCGCTTGAAAGTGGAAGCTCGTAAAGCTATTGCTGAGCGGACTCACGACCAAGACCTGGGTCCCTTGAGCCGTGAAACATCACTGATTATTCCAAATATACTAAGTGCAATAGAGGGTGTACAAGACAGTGACAGTGTTCATCAGGTACACCAATCAGGTAAGTTGTTATAATTTCTCATATTTAGTGTGTGAGTGCGCAGGCTAGTTAACTTATATAGCATATATTGTAGCCTTTAGTGTACTAAAGGCCTATCTGGTGTAACAAGTGTGAATGTATCATACATTATTATTATAATATATACTAGTATATATATATATATATATATATATATACTAGAGTTTAAAACCGTGTTAAACTCTAAAAAGTGGCTAAGCTAGCGACAGAGCAATTGCCCCAATAAGTATATGAAAGTAGTATAGTAATGTGTATGTAAATAGTAGAGTAAAGTGTAAATGTAAAAAATTTAAATATGTATAGTAAATTATGTGTAAATAGTATAGTAAAGTGTATTTAAATAGTATAGTAAAGTGCACGTAAATAGTATAGTAAGGTGTATGTAAATAGTATAGTAAAGTGTATGTCTGTTTAACCTGCACGGGGACACTGCCCTCCAGTGGTTCAAATTCAGAAGCTCACGGTCGAACTGTAACCACAACATAATAGACGACATTTTGTGTACCTAAATATAGCCTATCTATTTGCAACAAGGGTTATTTTTCTTAAAACACGTGTCCCATCGCATAATTGAGATGAAAATAAAGTCTAAATATATCTGATTTATTCAAACCAATGTGATCAATAAACGAAGACAAGATTTATTTTTTCTTTTCTAGTTTTATCTTTATGATTTGATCTTTCAACACGACGGTACAGCATTTCTCTCATAATATACACGAGACAATGCCATAAAAGGGTGTCCCTGAACACACCCAACGCATTCTACAACAATAAAAGAAAAGAAGAACCCAGTGGTCTGAAGATGTTCATCTCACTGTGAAATGTGTTTTCAACGGGGTAAACCGTCAACACAATACAGAAAATATAACAATAAAGTCGACAACTTAACCCCAACATAAGGTCATTATTGTGTTGTGATCATGACCGAACCTCCGAGCGCTCACCTTCTTCTTGTTCTGAATCTCTGGTCTTAATTGGTGTGATTGTAAATCAGTCGCCGTTAGCGCTAGCAAACTGAAATTCTTCTTCTCTTTTAATTGGGATGCAGCCTAGTTTATTAGTTTTATTTTCGCCCCCAACTGGACTGGAGTTTGGACCGGAAGAAATGGCAGTGACATTATTATTATTATTTCTATTTTTTATTATCTTACTTCAAATAAATTGATTTATTCTAGAAAATGTGTGATAAGAACAAACAAATTGCATGATGATTTCTAAAGAAGTCCTTATCATTAAATTATGTTTTGCTTCTCTTATTTTTTTTAAATATGCCTAGTAGTACCTTTCCTGGCTGTATGCTCTTGAATCGAGTATTTATGGTCAATTTAGCCACTCTTTGTTTAGTATTATGTCTGTGTAACAGTTCTCTACGTACACCAACAGCAGAGACGAGTGGAATATTTATAGTAATCCGTCGTGTCTGCGTGGCATGTCAGCATATTAAAGACTGCGCAGAGATGCTGTCCAGAAAAGCCTTTCCCAGTTTCATTGTAACCTTCTTATACAACCATTGAGTTTTAGTTCATGTATGCAAGTGAAATCAGCAATGAAGAAAGTATTGACACGTTCGAGTTCATAAACCAGCTATGAGCAGCATCAGGGATGTGTTTGCGTAGAAAGGTCTGATGGTGAAGCTCTAATGAAAGGCATGCAGCTCTCAGCTGCTAATGGACGGTCTGGGCCTGATATGAAGGCGTTGAACGCTGACCGCCCGCTGGTTCTCTGTTCAGACTCCTTCATGCTGCGGCTCTCTGCCCACATGTCTTCAGGATGATCCGTGGATTGAGAGGCAGAGCATAAAGTGCATATGTGAAATGAGAGACACAGCATAAAAGACTGTATGTGATAATACTAGTTCAAATCCTAGACATCAATTAAAAAAAATATATATATATATCTATATATGATGTATTCAAATCGCTATAAAATACCTCGTATATATTTTGCTTATGGCCCGTTCAGACTACACGATTCTCAGACATTCCTCCACGATTTAACATGTCACACTATACGATCACAGAGCCAGGAAATCGGGCCTTGTCTCGTCGTAAGACTGGCCACACTAAAAGATTTGAGGGTGCGATGCTCTCTACTTTGTGTCATTCACGTTTGCAAGATATTTTGTCAAAATCGTGTACGATTTGAAAATTTGTCTGCGAAAAAAGAATCGGGACAAAATCGGGCTGAAATCGTGTAGTCTGAACGGGCCATATTAGTGAGTCAAAATACCGGCTGTTGAAGTCCGTCCGTCAGAACGGTTGCTGGCGGACATTCGGACTGCACTTTTTAAACAGATTTTTGAGTTGAATCAGAGCAGCATCATTAGAGGTCCTACGAATCCATAGCAACCCTATTGTTTTTATTAGTATTATTATTATTAGGGGTCCTACGAATGACGCCGAGACCCTATTGTAATCGTTAGTATTATTATTAATTTCCTGACCTTTTGGCTCCAAAAGTTATAAAAATTGGAAGGCTTGTAGAACTGAGAAATGTACCAAAGCGACTGAGGAAAAACTGGAAATTAGGTTTGGTTCGAAATTAGTACCTTTCAAGATAAATCACAGTTCAACACTCATTTATTGGCCAGGTGTGGTCATTAGCCCTCATGCTAACCTCGTCCCCACATCCCTTTGGGATTCATTATCAGATACAAGACGAGTCCTGCTCACTCTACATAATACAAACCAGACTCATCACGGACATGGCTAAGTGGAGTCGACAGATGGCCACGTTAATAACATTAACCCTAACTATCTCTTAGTCATGCAAACAATAGCATATGCAGTTAGCCCTTCTGGTTCACTTCTGAATAAACAACCAGTAGTCTGTAAGATTGTGGTTCACTTCTGAATACACAACCAGTCGTCTGTAACATTGTTGTTCACTACTGATTACACAACGACTCAGATGCGTAACAGTGTGGTTGGTGTCTTTAGTCTCTGGCCCCAACACCGGTCAGGCTGATGAGTCGGTTCTGAATCCTCCCGGTATCCATCCCATCCCTTTATCGGTACAGCTCTGCAGCGTTGCTCCGGTAGTTGGACAGGGGGTCAAACAGCTGGGTGTGCCTTTGGGTTCGTGGTTGTGATGAACCTGTCGCCCGTCGTTGGCTCTCTTCACGGCCGCCCAGCTGACCACAGAGTGCCCGTCCCGGGACGTGGACCGGCGTGCCCACGCCGCGCGGAACACCTCCAGCGCCCTGCGCCTGAAGCTCCGGCCCAGGATCACGAACAGGAAGGGGTTGATGGCGCTGTTGCTGTACGCCAGGTAGGTGGACAGCTCTAGCCCGATGTCCAGCACCTTCCCCCAGAGGCACCCCGGGGTGAGCCCGAAGTAGTCCAGCGTGTCCAGGAAGCGCCCCACCTGGTGGGGCGTCCAGCACGCCAGGAACACGGCCAGGACGGCCAGCACCAGCTGGGTGGACCGGGTCTCGGCCCGCGCCCCGGGGAGCCGGCGCGCCCGGCTCTCCCGGAGCGCCCCCACGATGTGCCAGCTGCAGTAGCTCACGACGATCACGGGCAGCACGAAGCCCAGCACGTTGAGGGTGACGTTGTACTGCACCACCCAGGCCGGGTGGGGGTAGTCCAGGATGCAGGCCTCCACCCCCGCGTCCGCCACGAAGCGCACGCTGCGGAACAGCAGGACGGGCAGGCTCAGCAGCAGGCCCTGCAGCCACACCCCCAGGCAGAGCCTCTTGGCCCAGCCGGCCCTGCGCAGCCTGCTGGGCCTCAGGGGCCGCACCAGGGCCAGGTAGCGGTCCACGCTCACCAGCACCAGGAACAGCACGGAGCACAGGTAGTTCATGGCGATGGCCACGTTCACCGCCTTGCACAGCGCCTGGCCGAAGGGCCACTGGTAGTGGCGGGCGACGTTCACGGCCCAGAAGGGCAGGCAGGACGTCATCACCAGGTCGGCCAGCGCCAGGTTGCCCAGGTAGATGTCGGCCACGGTGCAGGGCTTCCTCTGGAGGAGGAAGACGCAGAGCACCAGGCTGTTGCCCACCACGCCCAGCGCGCTCACCAGGGCCAGGTAGGAGGGCTGCAGGGCGGACAGCCACAGCCAGGCCTCCGTGCTGTTGGACCGGCAGTCCTCCAGCAGCTCCCAGGGGCCCCCCAGGGCGTCGCCGAGGGCGTCGCCGGGGGCCCCGAGGGCCGGCCAGGCCGAGGCGTTGAGGGGCATCGGAGGCTGAGAGGAGGAGTGGAAGGAGACACCGGTGAGGCAACCGCGGAACATTTTTATAGTGGTTTTTTTAACTAATTAAATTAACTTCAATTCAATTCAATTCAATTTTAATTCTATATATCCCTTCATCACAAAATGGTTAACAGGCTATATGTTTACGACCCCCCCTGACCCTCGCCCCCAGACGGCAAGAAAAAACGAAATGAATCTCTCTCTCTCTCTCTCTCTCTCTCTCTCTCTCTCTCTCTCTCTCTCTCTCTCTCTCTCTCTCTCTCTCTCTCACGAGGGATTAACAAGAAATCCACGAGGTTGGCTAATTAAAACGATGAACAAGATATAAAAACGTCAAATAGCAATCAAAGACCACAGAGGGAATTATCCACTACACACCTACTGAATAGCTTACACACACACACACACACACACACACACACACACACACACACACACACACACACACACACACACACACACACACACACACACACACACACACACACACACACACATAACGTTGTGTAACCCCTGCACATCCTCCCCCTCCCACTCATAACTGGAAGCCCTCCCAGTCTGTGAAGCACTCAGAGGACGGTAAACCACAGGGGTCATTTCTATGTTCTACGTTTCTATGTTTCTCTCATCCTCTGATCGCTGTGGGCTTCAGGATCCATGACGTCTGGTCGGACAAAGTCAGTCTTGGTTGGCAAAAATGTTTTGCGCCACCCTGTTTGGAAAACTGATCAATGTATCAAAACAATATATATGACAATGTAAAGATATATTGTTCATAACTTACTAATTATCTGACGTCATTAGTGTGTGCGTCCAGGTGTACATCCAGTGTGTGTCCAGTGTGTGTCCAGTGTGTGTGTTCAGTGTGTGTCCAGTGTGTGCGTCCAGGTGTACATCCAGTGTGTGTCCAGTGTGTGTCCAGTGTGTGTGTTCAGTGTGTGTGTTCAGTGTGTGTGTCCAGTGTGTGTGTTCAGTGTGTGTGTCCAGTGTGTTTGTTCAGTGTGTGTGTTCAGTGTGTGTGTCCAGTGTGTGTGTTCAGTGTGTGTGTCCGTGTGGGTACAGTGTGTGTTCAGTGTGTGTGTCCAGTGTGTGTGTCCAGGGTGTGTTTCCAGTGTGTGTCCAGTGTGTGTCTGTGTGTGTGTCCAGTGTGTGTGTTCAGTGTGTGTGTCCAGTGTGTTTGTTCAGTGTGTGTGTCCAGTGTGTGTCCAGTGTGTGTCCAGTGTGTGTGTCCAGTGTGTGTGTCCAGTGTGTGGTCCAGTGTGTGTTCAGTGTGTGTGTCCAGTGTGTGTGTCCAGTGTGTGTTTCCAGTGTGTGTCCAGTGTGTGTTCAGTGTGTGTGTCCAGTGTGTGTGTCCAGGGTGTGTGTCCAGTGTGTATTTCCAGTGTGTGTCCAGTGTGTGTCCAGTGTGTGTTCAGTGTGTGTGTCCAGGGTGTGTGTCCAGGGTGTGTTTCCAGTGAGGGTTCCAGATCACCAACATCTGGACCCTCTCCTCAGACCATGACTGAGGTCTGAGTGGAAACGACACATTCTGCATCAGAGGACCAATGAGAAACTGACCCCCTCAGAGCTAAAAGCTCATCCCCCTCAAACCTTAACTCATCCATGACGTGGGGCTGGAACGAAACCCAGTACTCTGACTGATGGGCTGCACTCTCTCCCACACGGAAAGTGGAGAGAATCACTCTCTGGTGATTTCTAGAGTAAACAGAGCCCAAGACAGATTCTTGGGCCCAAAAATGGAGCACCCAGCTCTAAACCGGGCGGTGGTTCAAAACATTCAAAACAATTCAACGTTAACGCTTGGATCCCAACCAGAAAGAACATCAGGATTATGTATCCCGAATAACTTTTGTTTCCTTTCACATCACACCTAATCAGTGAGCCCTGGCAACGACAAGCCAGGTCACAGGTCATCCCAACGAAATACATCTTCTCCATCAGTGTCTTACCTTGTTCAGCTCAACCTGCCTCGTCCTGCTGTCTCTCCTTGCTTTGCTCCGGGCCGATCTCTGCGATGCGATGGAGGCTGCAGTGCTGAGCGTAGCGGGAGAGGCTGCTTTTATACATTTATCCCACGCCTGCATCACTGTGTCGTCATAACAACTCACCCTGGCCGTGGCTGGACACCGTATCCAGACCCTCCTCCGGCTCCGGAGATTAATATCAGCCCTCCAGTGTTTGTTTAGAATAACCCCTGTCATATAAACTTGTTTCGGGACAAATAGCTAAATATAACTGGATATGTATTTACTGGAAGGGGTGATTCGAAGAGAAATACTTTCTACCTTACAACCTGGAGCAGTGCTTTCCTTTTCCAGTTCTACCTCTATAATTATATCTTATTATTAATCGACACATCATTGAAACAGCAGCCCGGTGACTCAACAGGGGCAGCTTCAGGGGTTACTACGACCCCTCTGCAGTGTGGAAAAAAGAAGCACGTT
>NC_079432.1:1383971-1458971 GCF_026213295.1 Gadus chalcogrammus
CGAGAGAGAGAGAGAGAGAGAGAGAGAGAGAGAGAGAGAGAGAGAGAGAGAGAGAGAGAGAGAGAGAGCGAGTGATAGTGAGAGAGAGAGAGAGAGAGAGAGAGAGAGAGAGAGAGAGAGAGAGAGAGAGAGAGAGAGTGATAGCGAGAGAGAGAGAGACAGAGAGAGAGATAGAGAGAGAGAGGGGAGGGATACAAGGAGAATGAAAGATTAGGCAATCAGTGAGTGACTGATATAATTTATAATTCGATCAGAAACGTCTGGAAGCAGTGAATCAAAACCTAAACACACAACATTAACACGTATGTTTGTTGAAGTGATTGCCCTCATATCTTATACAATGCTATAATATTTGAAGCAATTTACTGATGGCCATTCCGTAACTGACACAACTATCAGTAAAAGTGCTGAGCCTGAACATCTATCCCCGGTCTCTGGTCTCTAGTCTGTGCTTGCGGCTTACGGACTCTGATTCCATTGACTGAACGGATACGTGTGCAAACAGAGGGGCCGATTGAGGGGCCGATTGAGGGGCCGATTGAGGAGACAGAGGCTCTGTGGCCCCCAGGATCCACTGGTTTATTGACAGATCAAAGGTTGATGACTCATCTGAGGCTGATGGCCACCAGGTCAAACCTGGGAGCTGATTGGTGATTGGTGAGGAACTAGCCGTCCTTACAAACAAAAAGTTCGAAAACATTTTTTAATCAAAAAGAAAATGTTATATTTCACCAAACTGGCTATAGCTTTGTGTTTTTTTTTGTGTTAAGCATCTATAAAGATTAATACTTCATTAATCAATAAAGTCTTTAATCCCAATAAAACTTTTTCCATATTTTGTATGGAAAACTAATCGTCCTTTGCTACATCTGGATCATTGTTTAATCTATCAATCTGTCCTTCGAAATAAAATACCACAAACGGAAGAAAATATAAACTCCTTACACAAGGCTTCGGTTTTTCCCAAACTTTAATTTTACAGCGATGGTAGAAGAACACGGATCAGAAACACGGACCTGGCTCTGATTGGGCCGCGGAGGGATACACAGCGGGCTGGAGGCGTGCTTCGCCCTCCTCACGCCTCCTCACTCCTCCACCACCCTGGGCTCTTCTAAGAAGGTCTCGTTTCCCGTGAACATGAAGATGTGAGCTAGCGGTGATCAACCATTCAGAGGTAGGCTAAACATAATCCCAAAATGATGTGGACAAACACACATTCATACACACACAGACATTACACACACACACACATACACTCTCACACGCAAAGTCCTACTAACATACAAAGTCCTCTAAACCCATATATCTATAGATTTACGGCAGTAAATGGGTGCCAACAGATAGCTAGCCGTAAGCTAACAGCTAGCAGTGAACGAACAGCTGCCTAACTACGGGGCTATCTTCTGGGTGGCGTCAGGCTCCCCGGCGAGGGCGGCTCTCCTCAGGCGGCGGTGGGGTCGCTGATGCGCCCCATAAACAGGATGCTCTTGGTGGAGCTCTCCACGATGAGGACCAGGAAGGGCCGGTTGAGCTCCATGGTGTCGGGGAGGCTCATGGGCATGATCTCGATGGTGGTGGAGGCAGCTGCCTCCGTGCCCTTCTCGTCCACGCTCAGCACCGCCTTATGGGACACCTTCATATCCCAGAAGAAAGACGAGGGTTTATGACGCGTCCCGTGTAATGTTTAATAATAACAATAAGATGATAGTAACTCAATGTTAAGGATGTAAGGCTCCCGGGCCATGGGCTGCGTCTGTGTGACGCGTGCTGCTGCAGGGGGGCTTTTACTTTCTAAACACCCGGACCCGGTCCCGCCACTGATCAGTCGGCTCTTAGTCTGGTTCCCTTGACCTCAAGCGAGGGGCCCGCCTTACCTTAGAGACTTTGACCCTGGTCTCGTCGAACATGCCGGAGAAGTCGGCGTCGTCGGCGAAGGCTTTGGTGACGCCCATCTCCTTCAGCACGTCTCCCAGAGAGGTCTCCGTCGAGATGGAGAACTTGGGCAGGGACAGATCCACCGAGCTGCCAGAGAGAGACCGCCACAGGGAGCAGGAGGGTCAGGGGGGTCAGTGAAGGGGTTAGCAAACTGGCCCAAGAGTTGGGATCCTCTCCTTTACCGACACCCATCCCTCTGTCATCAGGTGGGAGTCGTGGGATCGATCGATTATGTAAAATCGTTGTACCAGAAAATGGGTCACTTGCCCTTTAAGAGCATACAACGCTTTAGTTGTTTAAAGCGTGCAAGATGGGGACTTTCACTTTAGAAACACCTGGAGGAGGAGCCACCACTCTGATCAGTTGGATAGTCGTCGTACCAAAAAAATAGGGTCAATGGCACTTTAAGAGTTAAGTAAGGCTAAGTTTGGTACCTTCTGAAGAGGGAGTCGTGCCAGTGCTTGATGTAGTCGCTGGAGATGTAGCCCTCCACTTCCTGCATCTTGCCCTCGTCAGGCAGCACGATCATCATGGAGGTGTCTCCCTGGTAGGGCAGCATGATGACGGTGGTGTGGTTGTCCTGGTCCTGATAGAACTCGTAGCGGCCTGTCCTCTTCATCATGTCCACCTCCACCTTGGTGGTGGCGTCCACCTGGAAGTCCTTCTTGGAGGTGTGGGCGGGGTCGAAGGTCTTGTCCCAGGTTCCTGGGTTGTGAGTTGGAGAAGACGTTAGAATTAGGAAGGGAGACTGTGGTTGCTAGGTTATGGTAGGCCAGGGTGTAGGCCGGCCCGTTCAGAGTGCAGTGGTGGAAGGTGTTTCAATAGACACAAATGGACTGCTGACTGGAGACACTGGTGCTCTATTCCCTGTGTCAAGTTTCTCTATCTGAGGACGTCACAATCTATGAACGCCTTAAAAAGAAACCTTAAAACATACCTATTTAGTTCAGCATTCTCTAATCCATTTTATTTTTAAGAACCTGGTGTTGCAATTTTGCACGAAAGGGGCTACATACAGTATATAACGTTTCATTTCATTTGAATTAGTCGTCTATAGCGACTCTGACCATCGGCTTCCATGAACCACAACAGACCATCCCTACCTCTGAAGAAGACGTAGTTGATGAGCACCATGGCCGTGTCGGGGTCCAGCTCCTTCACCTGGTCCTTGATCTTGTCCGCGGTCTTGGCGGCGATGTACTCGTTGATCTTGGCCACGGCGTCGGCGGCGTTGGAGAAGTCCACCTCGAAGGTCTCTCCCGCGAAGTAGTGCTTGATGTCCGACACGAACTTCACCATCGGCTTGAACTCTTTGCGCACGGCCAGCGCGTTGCCGAGCTCCAGCTGTTGGATCTTCTGGTTGTGGCCCAGAACGTGGATCAGGTGCTCGTAGGACTCGTCCACCTGTGCCTGGGTGAGTTGCTCGCCGCTGTAGCCCAGCGTGCTGAAGAGCTGGCTGTGGGTGTCTCCGGCCGCGCCGGCTGCCAGCATGGACAGGGCGGTGGAGATGCCCAGAGGGGAGTAGAAGATGTTCTGGGAGGCGGCTGCCTTGGCACTCAGGCGCTTGTAGAGTGCGAAGGCGAAGTTGGCGTTGGGCGGGGACAGCTTGAGGATGCTCACGTTGCCCGTGTGGCTGTGCACCTCCTCAGGGCTGTGGTGCAGGTGGTGGAAGTGCTCGGGCGTGTGGCCCATGTGGTCGCCGTCGTGGGGCGCGGCGAGCGCCATGGCCAGCAGCACGGCCAGGATCGCAAAGCTTCCAGGCATCTCCATCACCTGGGCACAGCAGGGGGGGGGGAGGGTTGGGATTCAGGGGGTCTATCTGGGGTTGGGTGAGCCCCGCTAAACCCAGACTAGAACCCAGAGAGGTGTGATTCTTCTCTGGTCAGACTAGTAGCGGCCAAAGCAAGTAGCGTCCAGCAGCAGCCCCGGAGCCGGGGGCCGGGGTGTGGCAGGTCCGGTTTTTTCGTCTTTTTTTGACGTCTTGCGTCACAGTCGTCCCTAAATGCCCCAGTCAAGTTTTTCAACGTACATTTTTCTTTTTAAACTTCAATTAAATAATTAATGAAATAATGAATAAAAAATATATATCTATATGCTGTTGGATATAGATATATTTATTTTATTATTAATAATAATTTTATTGACATTTGTATTGAAAAATGTACGTTGAAAACTCTACTGGGGCCGACTGTGACGCAAAACGACAACGTTATTTTTTTGTGTGCAGGAAATTATAAATTCCAACAACGTGGTTTGATTTATTTTATTAGCAGAGGTTACAACTTATTTATAATTTTTGTGTCTCGAAAATTATAAATGAACACAAACGTAGTTTGTGGATTTATAAGCAGAAGATACCCTTTAGATACAAATCCATCTTATTACCCCTGGACTTGGAATACTTGCAAACTAATTCAAAACCAAAGAGATTCACAGGGAACAGCGAATATTCAAACACAACGCAACACTTTGGATCTCACAGGGCTGAAATAAGGAGAAAAAAAGAGCCATACTTACGATTTCTGCAGTGGGGACAGTTTGAAAACGAGTCGAGCCTTTTTATAGTGTCCGAGGCTCAGCTGACCTGTCAATCATTAACCTGCCTGATGCCGCGCGCCGGTTATGTGCTCTGGCGCGAGAGCCGCTCACGCAGCGGACATTGCTCACGGCTGCAAAGGAGGACGTGGGCTTTAGAGACTGGGGGGTTGTGGGTAAATCTTTAGCTCTTATTGGATTAAATTTCTATTTTTGATTTTGAGAAAGTTTATCTTTAGATCCTCGTGGGGTGGAGAGACAAAGGATTACAGAAGGTCGTAAATACACGGACAAGACAAGTTCAATAAAATATGGATATGTATATTACATTTTGAATAATATTTAAATATTAATCAAAATGCAATATTTTAACATATTATGTTTGAATACTTTATTAAAGTTTAGCCCAGTACTTCCTCTGACTTTTTATTTTTTCAGATACATGAATGTTTAAAAATCGAATATATAAATACACTCCAAAGTGAATAGTTATTGAGGGTTGTGTCTTACCTGCCCTAAGGCCCACTGATGGACTCTGGGGCTGGCGGAGGCGGCACACCTGTTGCACCTTCAGTCATCAGCCTGCAGGTTGAACCGGCCATCCCACACACACTCAGAGAACTCCTTGAATTATCAGCAATATTGTAAAGCGCTTTTAGGGGCGGCTGGTTAGAAAAGCTCTGTATAAATGTGGTCCGTTTACCATTGACTAAACTCAACCTTAACGGTGAAACCGGCTCCCTGTTGTGATCGGGTTCGTCGGTCGTTTCATACCACTGTGCCTCCTTGTTTTTGTCGTGTTGTTTCGTTTTAAGTCTTGTACTGAAACATTTGCCTTATGAACACCTTGTTTATTGGCCTGTGAGCCGAGAGTCTGGATGAACGCCGTCATGCAAACACAAAGTCGATGATTGTGGTAATAATGTAAAACATATTGCTGAGGGACAACAGCCACAGAGAGAGAGAGCAGCCAGAGATATAGAGAGGCAGAGAGAGGAGGATGTACATTCAGTTGTTTCAGTTCCGAGTGTGTGTTTTATTATATCAGCGAGGGAGCAAACAAATATTAAATCCTAATAAATCATAAAGACGCAGGGAAAGGACGTTGAGGAAGAACTGCAACAGCTTAACGGCTGTGGGGGCCACCTGGGGGGGCCACCTGTGGGGGGCCACCTGTGGGGGCCACCTGGGGGGGCCACAGGTGGCCGGGGACACTCCCTGGAGTGGGACCTCACTGATCACATCACCATGGGACGATAACCAGGTTCAGCCCGAAGAGAGGATTAATGTCCTCCCCTCGCTGGGGGGGGGGGGAGGGAGGGAGCAAACGAGGGAGGGAGTGAATAAGGGAGGGGGGGAGTGAGAGAGAAGTGAGTCAGTGAGTGGCTCATGGTCAAGCTCTTCCCCGATACATGGGGCAATAAAGACATGCAGATACACATCTGTTCGTTACTGAAGGTACTTGTGGTGGGTTTTCCAACTTGAAAACGGCGTTTCCACCCATGTCTGTGAATATACCGGGTATATATCGGGTTATGGGATTTTCAAATAGAGTACATAGAGTCTAGAAGCGTGGCTTGGTCTGTGTGCGTGTGTGCGTGCGTGTGTGCGTGCGTGTGTGTGTGCGTGTGTGCGTGCGTGTGCGTGTCCCCTGTGGACATCGACCCCCTCCCGCCCCCCCTACTCCCCCTCATCAGCAAACACCCTTCTAGGATATGTAGTCCGGGTGACAGATGCTCCCCTTTGGATTAAAACGCATTTCACAGACAGACACACACCAACGCATCTATGCAAAGGCCCCTGCAGCAGGCACACACACACACACACACACACACCACCACTGTTAAGGATTGGAGGTTCCCGCAAAGAATCTCCTGAGATCAAAACTAGAACCCAGAGCATCCCTTCCTCCCGAGAGCCCTGAGCCCCAGGTGTGCTGTGATTGGCCGATACAAGCCGTTCGAGACATCAGGCAAACTGATCTCCCACTTGTGATGCCACAAACAGGTAGGATTGTGAATGGTAGGACCCAGTACCGGGACCCTCTCTGACGGATCTGTGGAGGTGGAGGATAGCTGGTGGGGTCGATGGAGGTGTTGGTTAGGGAGACCATGTCAAGGTTAGGGTGTGGACGAGGTCATGGTTGAGGTTCAAAGGTCAAAGCAGTGTATAAAGGGCTGTTGTGTGTGTATTTAGCAGCAGAGCTCTGACCTCTCACCTCTCCAAAGCCTCTGGTGTGATTTAGTTCACACCAGAGGCAGCTCCTTCAGGGGCTGAAGGAGCTGCTCTGATTGGACGACAGCGCCCAGCTGCCGAGGTACGGGGAAACACTGAAGGGGTCAAAAAACTAAACCTCCAAATCAGAAAGAAACTCATGCTGAGTGGAAGCCAGAGATGTGTTGTTCTTATGTTCTGTTCTGAGTGTGTGTGGGGGCGGCGGCGGTGTCGAAACAATATCGACCTCCTCACTAGTGTCACGACCCCTGGGGTGAGCTCTGAGCAAACAAGGCTCCGGTCTCCCCTTATCTCTCTCTCTCTCCCTGTCTTTCTCCCCTTTTGTCTGTCTGTCTGTCTGTCTCCCTGTCTGTCTGTCTCCCTGTCTGTCTGTCTGTCTGTCTGTCTCCCTGTCTGTCTGTCTGTCTGTCTGTCTGTCTGTGTCTGTCTGTCTGTCTGTCTGTCCTCCTCTCTCCCCTTCTGTCTCTCTCTGCGTTTCTCTGTCTCTTCCCTCCACTCACTGTCTCTCCCCTAACTCTCTCCCTCCCCCTCTCTCTCTCCCACCCTCCTCTCTCTCCCCTCCTCTCTCCCCCCTCCCCCTCCTCTCTCCCTCTCCCCCCTCCTCTCTCTCCCCTCCCCCTCCTCTCTCCCTCTCCTCCCTCCCCCTCCTCTCTCCCTCTCCCCCCTCCTCTCTCCCTCCTCCCTCTCCCTCAGTTTCTCAGAACTCCTCTTCCCGTCTGTATGGGGGTTGTGTGCGCTGTGCTACCGGTGTAGCCCACAACAAACACAGTGTGAGGGTCAACATGGAGTCTGGACCCTGAGCCAACGCTCCTGCTTCAGAGTGTGTCCCCGTTCTGCTCCTTACATAACGGCCGCAACCTGCTGTGACTCGGGCCAGTGGTGACCCGGGAAGAGACACGGCATTCAGACTGCCTGACTCCTGTTATAGGAACCATGCAGAGGCACATGTCATTGATACAAGGATATTAATGCCAGTATTAATCATCACTCATGTTTAAGTGTGTGAGTAGAGGAGGAAGGATGTACAGAAGACTTACTTTAAAAAGAACGGAGTGAATACGATTTGTTCTGTGGTTCTAGATGGGTAGTATAACGTGGAGACGCCGCCTCTCTACTGTGTTAAGAGCTTTGCCGCGGTTATTTTTGCCACCTTGTGGTTAGAATTGGGAAGCACGGATTAGTTTTCCACGCAGAAACAATGTAGCAGAAAAATACCTTTTAATGAGTGAAGTGCGCCAAAACAACTTGAGGTTGAACAAACATGTTGTGCATCTATAAAAGAATAATGACAATAAAGAAAAACATAAAAAAAAAATGGCCAACTGTATATGTATGATAATTAATGCATACCAAAACATTATATAATAACAATTAGGGACACAGATTCTGACAAAAAAAAGTTTGCCTAGTTTGTTAGGCTGGTTCGATTCAAGTATCAAAGTACCTCATTAATGAAATAGATGATGATGGTGTCTGTCTGTCTGTCTGTCTGTCTGTCTGTCTGTCTGTCTGTCTGTCTGTCTGTCTGTCTGTCTGTCTGTCTGTCTGTCTGTCTGTCTGTCTGTCTGTCTGTCTGTCTGTCTGTCTGTCTGTCTGTCTGTCTGTCTGTCTGTCTGTCTGTCTGTCTGTCTGTCTGTCTGTCTGTCTCAGCCGTGCGTCTCGTGGAACAGGAAGTAGCAGAACAGAAGGACCCACAGGCCGAAGAGAACCTCCAGCTCCCGGCGGGTGACATCACCGGAGGAACTCCCGACCCGCTCTTCATCAGTCGCTCCCTCGTCTCCCTCGCCAGCCACACATTCATAGAACCTCTCTTCCATCTCTCCCCGGCCGTGTGGTACAGTCCCCGTGTCTCCTGAGGTCTCTGCTGCTCTCTCTCCGGCGTCTGATTGGTCGGAATCGCGGCCGGCGCCGGTCGATGAGGTCACCCCCTCGCCGAACCTCCCCCTGAACGCGGAGACCTCCTCTCTCACCCTCTCACTCCCCTCCCTGAACACGCTGTCACTCGCCCGTCTCCCTGCGGCGTCAGCCTGGAGGCCCGCCCCCCCCCGCTCCTCCTCGTCTGATCCATCCCGCCATCGACCCGCCCTCTTCGTCGGACGTCCCTCCTCTCCCTCGGCCCCGCCCCCCACGGCCGCCAGGAGGACGTCTGAACCCGCGGCCCGGGGCTCCTCCTCCGGGGGGGCGGCGCCACCGTCTCCCCCCCTCAGGGCGCCACCGTCTCCCCCCCTCACGGCGCCATGCTCCTCCCACTGCTCTGCCTTCACCCCCCCAACGTGGGGCAGTCCTTCACCTCCACGCTGCCCCTCCTCCCCCTCCCCCTCCTCCCCCTCCTCCTCCCCCTCCTCCCCCCCCCGCTGGAGGTCCAGGATGTAGCTGAAGGCGTCCTCCTCGTCCGAGTCCAGCGCGGCCAGCTGGGCCGCCCCGTCCTCCGCGCTACGGGGGCCGCCCCCCTCCCCGGGGTCGGCGCGGGACGGCCTGAGGACGTGGTGGCGCTGGGGGGCCCCCCCCGCCCACCCCACGCCGCGTCCCGTGCCGCGGCGTGGGGGTGGGCGGGGGGGGGCGGTCCCGACGAGACCCCCCCCGTGCCGCCGGGCCCTGGGTGGGGGGCGCCCCCCGAGGTTCCGTGGGATGAAGACGTCCTTCGCAGTGGGGGGGGGTTGGACCATCGTTTCCATAGTAACTGCTCCCTGGTCTCCCCCAGAGTGTGGAGGAAGACCTCGGCCTCTGGCTGTAGATCAGGGCCCCCCCCCGGCCCCCCTGGCTCCGCTGGAGGGGGGCCCTGGAGCTCTGGGGCGTCCTGGGGGTCAGAGGGGGGGGGTCACCGACGGAGGCTTTATGGGATGTTTCTGGAGGGAGGGCAGCCAACAGGAGCCGCCCTCCCCAGGACCCCGTGATGGATACACCGGGGGGCTCTAGTGAACACACACTCACCTCGTCGGCTTCACTCTGGAACTCCAAGAACATGGACAGGTAGGTCACGATGGAGCGCTGGTCCGGTGAGGAGCACGCCACATCTGGGGGAGGAGCGGACATTAACCCCCTGGGCTCAGGGCCGGGTCAGAGGGGGAGCATAAGCTCCCAGGTCAGGTTAGGGCAAAGACCGTGGAGTAAACCCGGTCTGTCTGTCTGTCTGTCTGTCTGTCTGTCTGTCTGTCTCACCCGTGGGCTCCAGCAGGGCGGGGACGCCCAGGCGGTCCCGGGCGATCCTGAAGGCCTCCTCCAGGGTCCTGTGGGGGTCCGTGGGGGGCCGGCTCCCCAGGTCCACCAGACCCGGGGCGATGGACTGGATCAGGGCCAGGAAGGCCAGGCCGCTCCTCCAGCTCCGCCCAAAGTCCCACACCTCCACGCCCAGCCTGGAGACGGGACGCATCTGTCTGTCTGAACCACGCCTGTCTGTCTGTCTCCATCCTGTCTGTCTGAACCATGTCTGTCTGTCTGAACCATGTCTGTCTGTCTCCATCCTGTCTGTCTGAACCACGCCTGTCTGTCTGAACCATGCCTGTCTGTCTCCATCCTGTCTGTCTGAACCATGTCTGTCTGTCTCCATCCTGTCTGTCTGAACCACGTCTGTCTGTCTGAACCACGTCTGTCTGTCTCCATCCTGTCTGTCTGAACCATGTCTGTCTGAACCACGTCTGTCTGTCTCCATCCTGTCTGTCTGAACCACGTCTGTCTGTCTCCATCCTGTCTGTCTCCATCCTGTCTGTCTCCATCCTGTCTGTCTGAACCACGTCTGTCTGTCTCCATCCTGTCTGTCTGAACCACGTCTGTCTGTCTGAACCATGTCTGTCTGAACCACGCCTGTCTGTCTGAACCACGTCTGTCTGTCTCCATCCTGTCTGTCTGAACCACGTCTGTCTGTCTCCATCCTGTCTGTCTCCATCCTGTCTGTCTGAACCACGTCTGTCTGTCTCCATCCTGTCTGTCTGAACCACGTCTGTCTGTCTCCATCCTGTCTGTCTCCATCCTGTCTGTCTCCATCCTGTCTGTCTCCATCCTGTCTGTCTGTCTCCCCCCCCTCACCTGGCCGTCCTCCTCTGGACCCACAGCAGGAGGCTCTCCAGGGGCCTCGAGCGGAGCCGTCGGCCCCGGCCCGGCCTCCTGCGGCGGGGGGGCAGGGTGGCGCTGGAGTAGGGGCCCCCGGGCGGGGGGGGGGGGCCCCGGGGGGGGGGGGGGGGAGCTGGAGGTGGGTAAGGAGGAGAGGCTGGAGGAGAGACGCCGCCTCAGGCCTCCGGTCGCCTCCTGGATCTGGAGGGGGGGGGGGGGGGAGGAGGGGGGAGGGGGGGAGGGAGGAGTAGGGGGAGGGGAGAGGGAGGGAGGGGGGGGGGAGGAGGAGGGGGGAGGGAGGGGGGAGGGAGGGAGTAGGGGGGGGAGGAGAGGGAAGGAGGAGGGGAGGAGGAGGGGAGGAGGGGGAGGCGGGGTGAGGAGGGGGGGAGGAGGGGGAGAGGGGGGAGGAGGAGACAGGCTAGGATCTACCGTTCTCATGTCACTGTGCATGAGTCAGTCAGTCAGACAGTCAGACAGACAGACAGTCAGACAGACAGTCAGACAGTCAGTCAGACAGGCCCTCACCTGGAAGAAGGAGATGATGTTCCAGAGGAGGTTCAGGACCACGTGAGGAACACCGTCAGCCACCGCTGAGGCCTCGACGCCAAGGAGCTTCACCTGAGGACCAGGAGACGCCTCAGTCACCTACTGAGTCCCTTACCTGAGTCCCCTACCTGAGTCCCCTACCTGAGTCACCTACTGAGTCCCTTACCTGAGTCCCTTACCTGAGTCCCCTACCTGAGTCCCTTACCTGAGTCACCTACTGAGTCCCTTACCTGAGTCCCCTACCTGAGTCCCTTACCTGAGTCCCCTACCTGAGTCCCCTACCGAGTCACCTACCTGAGTCCCTTACCTGAGTCCCCTACCTGAGTCCCTTACCTGAGTCACTTACCCGAGTCCCTTACCCGAGTCCCCTACCCCCTTACCTGAGTCCCCTACCTGAGTCCCTTACCTGAGTCCCTTACCTGAGTCCCCTACCTGAGTCCCTTACTTGAGTCCCTTACTTGAGTCCCTTACTTGAGTCACTTACTTGAGTAATGTACTTTAGTCAGGACTCACTGCGTGGACAACAAACAACAACAACAACCCACAACAAAATAGTGCTGCTATGATTTAAGGCTACAAAAATCATAGTACTAAAATACTTATTTTAATAAATACATTTTATGGAAATAAGGGCTTTTCATGGGATACAAAAACACTTCACATACCATTATGAACATCATCTACCATATAAATGCTGGAGCGGTTATGCAAAGATACGGCGACTGTAGCTGAAGGAACTCACGTGTCGGTCGTCGAGGAAGGCCAGGGCCTTAGCGATGTTGTTCAGCCTGAATATGCGGTGTGTGGAAGGCCTGAACCGGTACACCTACAGGGAGAAACCTCGTCACACATCTCTTTGTTGGGCTGAATCCTCAATAGTTTGAAGGAATCCACATTATGGAATTCATCGACTGAAATAATGGGAAGGAATCTAATCTATTTAGCTGTGGTTTCCCGCTCTTTTGGTCATGTGGTGAACAGAAGGAAGATAAGATGGCCTCTTGTCTTCATTACCACTGTCGAGTCTACATGATGACCAAAATGTTTTAAACCAGCGATTTTGACTCCAGAGCTTTAATCCATTTTAACTCCAGCAATAAGCTCCAGGCTGCGGCTCTTCTGAGTGCATTTAGTCCGTCTTATCTGGGCTCAAAGTAAAACCTTGAGTCTGCATCCTGCATCCTGAACCCCCACCATCCTCTAAACGCCGTCTGGTCTACTCTCAGGTCAGTCAGCCCCCCTGTTATGCCCGTACATAACCCCCCCCCCCCACATCCAGAGCGGAGGTCATGGTCGGTGCTGGCGCTGGTTCTCCTCCTCGCTGCCTCACCAGCTGGCAGCCTGAGAGCTGCTCCAGCAGCGCCAAGAGGGCCCGGCCGTCCCCCAGGTCCACGAACAGATCCTGGACCTGGAGGGGAGGGTCACACTGGGACGGGGGGGGGCACTGATCAGAGGGAGGGACCTGTGTCTGTCTGTCTGTCTGTCTGTCTGTCTGTCTGTGTGTCTGTGTGTCTGTGTGTGTGTGTGTGTGTTCTCCTCACTCTCTTCAGGAAGACGTTCATCCATCTGGTGTAAGTCTGTTTCTGTACAGCCGTCTTCTCACCTGGGAGAGAAACACACTCTCCTGTAATGACAACTGAACGATCGCAGGTTGCATTGAACTAAGTTATTAAACAATCTAGAACAATTAACATATGCAAACTTACTTTATTGGCAGAGGTTGTATGTAGATAACACAACTTTACACTATTCAACACCTAGAAATGACAAACTATAATTTGAAAGTTACCTTTTGCACTGAATTTTTTCTCTAATTTCAACACTAGTGATTTAGCGTTTAGGTACTAGGTCTCAGCAAGTAAACAATAAATGGAGGGCTAATGTCCCAAACCGTCATCAGGAAGAGTCAGACACAACTACAGCCATCACTCAAAACAAACCACACTCGACTTTCACTGAATGGTTGTCTGCTCTAAATCTGTTTTACTAATTGATTGTCCAAATATATCGTGGGACCCCGTCCCAGCCGTGTGATTCTCCACCAGCGACCATCCTGACGTTCTTGAAGTGTACCTTGAGGGGACGGCGGGTTGAGGTCGGGGGTCTCCTCTCTGGGGCCCTCTCCGGCAGCCCCCACCAGGGCCATGGGGCCAGCGGCGGCGGTCGACTTTAAAATTAGAACTCAAATGTTGGAGCGCAACTTCTGTCGCTGAGAGCGGGCGAGTAAATGGAGCATGCAGCGTACTTCCACCTCCTGCCTGGTTCCAGAAGCAGATGAAGAAACGTCTTTGAGGAAGGACCGTCTCCTGTCTCAACATGCAGGCCCTCCTGCTCCCTCCCCCGCCACAGGCTCCAACCGGAGCCCTGGGTTCAGTTTGAAGAAGAAAAGTCTGCATGCTTTTGGCCTTCAAGAGAACAAAAACACAAGTGTGTGTGTCATAGCCTGCAGGCTACAACTTTAACTCGCATCCCACGTCTCATAGTTTACAGATGAATCCAGAGAACTAATACCAGATCTTTCCATGCAGGTTTTTCTTCAGCTCACTTAAGAAAATGCAAAAGGTGCTCTTTGGAGAAACCACTGAGTTTTATGATTAAGCCCCAACATGATCACAAATGCCATTTAATAAAGTTAAGATTACTACAAGCTCAGATTTATTCATTATAAAATGAATAGAAAAATACCATAAGGAGCATATTTCTGAGTTACTGGGTTTCTTCGTAACATGAACGCTATAGCAATCAACCTTCAGCTCCACCTACACTTTAGGCACAATTCGTTTGTAGAAATAAGTGCAGCCAGCATTTTCGTCACACTCAACTTATGAACACAGATGTATAGAAATGACAGTCGCAATGAAAGAGTAAACTATTTTAGATCAAATCATTTATTTAACATTAAAAAAAGTGGGCTACCTTTCCAAAAAAAAAATATATACACATATATATATATATATATATATATATATATATATATATATATATATATATATAGACTTGAGGGAGAACATTAAGTCCAGTGGAACAGACAGAAACATACAAATTAAGACTTGGGCTTCTCCATCCAATCTGATGCGTGCATCCAAGAAGGCTGGCTGCATATTATCCTGCAGGTGACAGATCGCCTCGGTGCGATACCTCGACTGTTGGACCATTAAACCCCTTAGTGAGACGGTCCATCTCCAGCCTGGTCCTGCACCCATACCACTCTCAACAATCACCTACAAACAGGGCATGCCTCAGTGAGACGGTCCATCTCCAGCCTGGTCCTGCGCCCATACCACTCACAACAATCACCTCCAAACAGGGCATGTCTCAGTGGAAAGGCGTCGGGCAGGAGCAGCTCACCCTGCCAGACTACACCCCCACTGCCTTCACTCTCCCTGCCTCAAGAAGAGGTGGTGGCCACAGGTCAGAACGCCACCACCGCCGTGGGAAGCAGGGGTCGCACCGGGGGGGGGGGGGGCAACGTGTCCAAGGAACATCGCACGTGGACCTCCGGCACCTCCAGGAGCCACGCCTTTTCATTCCTTGAGTTACTCTCTGCGACTTTGAGGGGGCACCACTTGCAGATCTCGCAAGGGGCCGTGTTAACAAAGTCGCAATGCATCCTGGGAAAACACCCAGTACACTCTCAGGATAGGACAAAATCACCACATTGAATAGTAAAGATAAGTCAGGATAGTTGTATTATTAAAGAAAAATGGCAGGAAACGTTAGCACGTTTTTTTTTATTAAAACACTTCATAATCATAATAAAAATATACAACAGGTATACTAGGGCGGCAGACATTACCTTCAATTCTAACACACAAGTAGGAAACACCTTCCGAAGCTGATCGCCAGGGGCGACTCGGTGATGAAAGGCAAGTACAGTCTGAAAGATGGTCCATTATTGTCCTGACAATTACTACAAGAGAAAATGCTGTTCTGGTGAAGAGAAACAAGAGCAACAAAAAACTAATATCTTACAGGGTCATGACAACTCAAGTAATACAGAAAAAAGTATATCAGAATTATTACAATTAGATTAATCATGTCCATGGGATATTAGAAGACGTCCATTTAGGTTCCAGCCAATCAAAGACTAGCTGCACCTTTCCATTGTACAGCAGTCCGGGTTAGACGACCTGATGATTCCAATTATGTGTGCTTCTGCTTCTCAAGTCCAATTCACCAGCACAACAATGAATCCTGGGTCGGATCTCCTCCACATCTAAACGCAGACCTCCAGCTCCTCCAGCGTCAGTGGGCCTGCAGTCATATAGAGTGTAACTGGGCCTACCGTTATACAGACTAGTGTTACTGGTTATTTCCTGCCCATTACGAAACTGGGAGCCTCCGCATCGTCCTCCGCCTCCTTGTCATCATCATCATCACTGCTGCTGCTGGAGCTCTTCTCGTCGCCCTCCTTGGTGGAGTCCTCCTTCGCCTTCTTGGCGCTCATCTTCTTCATCTTCAGCTTGTCCCTCTTCTTGCGGCGCTTGGCGGTGCGGTCGTCTGCCGCCTTCTTGTTCTCCTCTACCTTGTCCAGGTAGTCTATGTCCTGCTTCACCTTGTCCGACATCTTGTCCAGGAAGTCCTGCCGTTGGTACTCCCTGCGGCGGAGGTGGCGGTAGACGTGGAACTCTCCGCTGCCGGCCCCGGCGCTGGAGCCCATCACGTCCCGGACGAACTCCGGCGGGGCCCGCGGGTTCCAGTCCCGCGGCCGCTCAGGGATGGGCGCGGGTTTGTCCGGGTTCCGCATCAGCCGCTCCAGCTTGAGCCGCTGCTCCTCCGCCGGGGTCTTGGCGATGATGAGCTTTTTGGATTCTTTGCCGCCATGTTTGGAGGGTTTCCCTGTTGTGTTTTTTGTATCGGTTTTCGCCGCCATGCTTCAAAATCAACAACCGTCCACTTCCGACTCCCACAGGCCGACCCGGAAGCGGATTAAATCCGGTTACGACCCGGAAGGGTCATGATTTTTATATATTTTTTGTTTGCGCAGTAATAGCATCCTTTAATTCTGCGTGAAATCATGGTAATCTTTTGTTTTAAAACAACAAAGAACATATGTAATAACAATAAATAAATAGATTTTAATCCGAATTACAGTGCATTGCGTAAGTTTTAACGGACACGATTCTCCACCAATGAGCATCCACCACAGAGAGCTGTCGCCCAATCAGTCTCGGCTCCGGCCATCGTGACGGGTGACGCTTACCTACGTTCGTAAGCAGGAGGACATTGACTTTACTTAACCCTCGTCTCCTGCCGTGTGTGTTCGGCAACTAATCAAAACAAACACCACCTGTATCGTTACACCAACGTATCGTCAAGCGGACAACATGAACAACCTGATCCGAGCGAGCGTCCGCTGTCTGCGGGCGGGCAGCACTGCGGGGTACCCGTCGATGCGGCTCCCCGCTGGGCCGGTGTCGTTCACCGCTGCCCGGCTCCTGTGCGCCGCCACGGACATGCAGCAGACCCTGGGGGAGATGGTGAAGAAGGACAAGGTGGTGGTGTTCATCAAGGGGACCCCCGCCCAGCCCATGTGCGGCTTCAGTAATGCGGTGGTGCAGATCCTCCGGATGCATGGGGTGGACGACTACGCAGCGTACAACGTGCTGGACGACCAGGACCTCCGACAAGGTCAGTGGTCCGGGGACTGTCCTGATGGACCGGGCCAGTGGTCCGGGGACTGTCCTGATTAACTGTAGGGGTTCGGCTAGAGTTGTTGTTGTTAACTTAATGAATAAGTTACGGTTAAAATCCTTTTTGGTGACATTTAATCTAGATGCTAATGGTGACTGGCCGTATTGTCTCATTGCGTCATTTCAACACAGTGTTTATGGGGGCTTCTTGTCTGAAGGAGTCTGCCACACACTGGGGGGGGGCTCCACTTTTATCAGTCCTCACCAGCTCCGCCAGAGGGGTGGGGCGGCCTTTATGTCAAATGTTAAAATCTGTTGAGGAAAGTGCAGTTTTTGGCAACGTCACTGCTCGTTACAGAGAAGTGGACAGTCTATTGTGTGTTCAGGCCCTCACTTCAGACGGGGGACAAGGAAGTTAAGAAACCGACGACGTCACTCTATTCAGTAGGGCTTGTTTTCAAGCTTGGGAGACCTGGCAATCTCTCGAAAGTGGGTAAGCTGGTTCAAGCTGTAAAATAACCAATCTCCTATTGGGCCTGAACACGGGGAACAGGGAAAACTACCATCATCCACCATCTTCCTGACCGATAACTAATGAACCAAATTTTAGATAAGATCTAACTCTTTATCAGTGGAATTATCTTACCTTAACACTACAAATCACAGAATTAAACATTTGGAGAACATTGGTCACAGAGTCACTCGAACCAGCGACCTCACGATTAGAAACTCACTCGCTCTCTCCCCACCACCAGGCATCAAGGAGTTCTCCAACTGGCCCACCATCCCCCAGGTGTACCTCAACAGCGAGTTTGTGGGCGGCTGCGACATCCTGCTGCAGATGCACCAGAGCGGAGACCTGGTGGAGGAGCTCAACAAGATGGGCATCCGCTCGGCGCTGGTGGAGGCCGAGAAGGAGTCCAAGTAGCCCCGCCCCCCGCCGCCGCCACCGACCCACCCGGACACTCAGAGGAACCGACTCCCAGACGAACCACGGCCACCACCTGACCGCCCGACCGGCCGCCGACCAGAGCCAATCAGCACCGATCTTTATCTTAATTTAGTTATTTCCTGGCGTGGGGAGGAAGGTACACTGATTGGTTAGCAGGTGCCACCACTTATCTTGATGACGAGGGGGAGGGGGGCATCCAACCAGGGGTTGGGGTGCCCGAACGCTGACGTTCTGAAGTTGGTAACATCCAAAGGTAATAAGCGTCAGTGTCAAATCCAACGCGAATGCCAACTGCCACCGACCCCAGCCCCCTTTAGTAAGGATATGTTTACACCAGGTGGGGGTTGGTGGGGGTTTTACCTGGTGTGTGTGCGTTGGAAACTTAACAACAAGCCCGGTGGAACCTTTTGGAGAAACGACCTACAAGTCTGAATGACGGAGCATTTGAATACTATTCCTGTAAGGGCCCTTCTCCCCCCTCGTCCCTCACCCCTCCTCCCCCCTTGGCCCTCACCCCATCTCCCCCCTTGGCCCTCACCCCTCCTCCCCCCTTGGCCCTCACCCCATCTCCCCCCTTCCCTAGAAGGCTCTTGATCCTGCTGTTTATAGCACCACTTCCTGTTAGGGTTCAAACCCAGTGTGACGGCAGCCAGGAAGTGATGTCACCGTCCCCGTCTTATTTCTACTACACTAAACCAACGGGGAACGATACTGTTCTGTTTAAACAGGGTCTTATTCTTATATATCGGGTTCATTTCTTTGTTTTTTTTAATCCCAGACAAAGGATTATTTTTCTAGATCAGCTCGGATATTTCCATGATAGTTTGCTTTTACAAGCAATAGTATCTTTGAAGAAGCAGATTAGTACATAATAGCCAATAGCGACACGGTAAAGTTTGCCAATGGTTACATCTAACGTAGTTAAAGGCGGGCTTTACTATTCATGCATAACAAGTTCATATAAACCACTTGATTGACAGCAGGGTGCAGCAATGATTACACTGTGTATGCAAGCCATGTTTGTTTGTATCCTATTAACCCTTTCCTCTCACCAACCGCAGTCAGTTGGTCAACTGTCTAATGAAATGGTCCAAACGCACCCTCATCATGTGTACACTCTCCGAAACTTAACAGTCTTCCACCTCCACCGTTTTGTTTCTCCTAGTTCAAAATGGCGGTCTCGGAAATGGACAAGACAACACCTTGGTGGTCTATCTGTCTGTCCTGGTCTGTGGTCAGTTCTTTCTGTGTGAGCGCTGAAGCTCAGCGCTCTGCTTCACACTGTTGGTATTTAAGTGACGCTTGTGGTGTGCACTGTAAGATAATTTATATTGAGATATTACGTGTATTTCAGTGGCACATTGAACTGTTTATCAATAAAAAAAAATATTTTGCCATGACTTTGGATTGGGATTTTGTCTTCAAGTCAAAAATGACCGGATATAAACTTCCTCGACGAGGACATGTTTACCAAATGGAGGCAGGAATGGCAGGGTGTGGTCAGCCTGATGGTTGTAGGTTCAAACCTTAATGTCTGCAATGACCAACCCTGCCTGCTCGCTCATCACATGTAGCGTCACAACAATTCAGAGTCTGACAAAGGTGCTGGCTAAAGGCTACAGGACTAAACTCAACATTACATCCTTTTCTTGTCCAGAGCCCCTAGCAGTGATACTAAACTCTGGAAACTACCGGATACATTGACTCACTGGTCATAACTGACAAGCATAACAAGTGTCAAGAATAGTTATACTACATTTGAGACTGGTAAATATTTACCTCAGTATTTGAGTGTTGCTGAGTGTCTTTATATTTGCCGATACTGGAAAACACAAAATACTTACTTGAACCATATTCAAACTGGTAGATATATTCTAAATTTGGAAGTGACTATTAAACAGCCATTGAAGTTTAAATGGGATAAACATTCTGTGGTTCAAATGTTTGGTGTTTCTACTAGTTTCTACCTTAACTCTCTGTCCCTGAAAACCTCAATCAAAGCCAGAAATCCAGGGGTTATCATGGATTCAGATTTACATTTCGACAGTCACATCAAATCGGTTACAAAATCGGCATATTATCACCTTAAAAAATGTAGCAAGACTTAGAGGGCTCATGTCCACTGAAGACTTACAGAAACTTGTACATGCCTTTATCACTAGTAAGCTTGGTTACTGCAATGGTCTCCTTACAGGTCTCCCAAAACAAACTGAGGAAGCTTCAGCTTGTTCAGAATGCTGCTGCTAGAGTTCTAACAAAGACCAAAAAATTTGAACATATTACACCAACTCTGAAATCGTTACATTGGCTTACTGTAGGTCAGAGAATGGATTTTAAAATCATGTTGCTAACCTATAAATCCCTACATGGTTTAGGCCCAAAATATTTAACTGATATGCTTCCACTACATAAGCCTTCTATACCATTTAGATCCTATGAGACCAATCTGTTAATTATCCCCAGAGTAAACACGAAACATGGGAAAGCAGGATTTAGTTACTATGCAACAAATAGCTGGAATAAACTCTGAGGATTTAAGACGTTCACCAACTCTGAGCACCTTTAAAACAAGACTGAAGACGTTTGCTTTAGCTTTCTGCAAAATCTTAAATACATTGCACTTTCTAAAAAGCTTTTTTAACTTTGCCTTTATTTTCTATTTTAATACTAAAAGGCTTTTTTAACTTTCTATTTTACCCATTTCTTTGCATATGTTTTCTTTTACTTATCTATTATTTTATTTTATTGTATGACAACCTTTATATGTGAAGCACTTTGAGTCTGCCTTGTGTATGAAAAGTGCTATATAAATAAAGTTGCCTTGCCTTGCCTAGTCAAATGAGTAAATGATTATTACCTTGTGAAAATCTGTATTAATTCTTCTTATTTTGGTATACAAAGATTAAAATACATTTATCTGTACTGGGCCATAACTCTGAAAAGAGTATAAAATAATACTTACACCAGCTAAACTTGTAAGAATGGGAAGAACCGAAAACCAGGAACTGTAATAAATGAATTGGATGCTAAATTTGTTTCTTAAACCTGAAATTATTTAATACAAAATATTAATTTATAAAATAAAACTTAAGTAGGATTGACAGTAGCACAACACTGTAAAAACTGACATCGGCCAGCCAGGCTATTGGCAGTGAGCTGGCACACAGAAGAGCCAATCGCCTTTCAGCACTCAGTTCACCCTCCTCACCCTCAACCAATCAGTCCAAGGCTGCAGACGAACCCTCCATGCTCCCCCTCCTCAGGACCGACCGCTGCCACCGCTCCAATGTTCCGAGGGACGTCACCTGCCACCAGCCAATCAGGGGGCAGAGAGCAACTGCAGTAGCACCTGTTCCACCAGAGGGGGGTGCTGTTCCCACGGGTTAGTGTTTCTGTGCTTTAGTCTTTTATTTATCCTTAAAAAGGGCCCTTGTTTCCTCCCCAGTCACCAGTGCTGTTGATTCGCCGTCAGAGGCCATTAAGAAACCCTGTCATGACATCATAGGTGGGAGTGCCACTGGTACGCTGATCGACCTGTCCGTCAAGCGTCTGGTATGACAGTCCCACTTGTGATGTCACTATGGGAAGCGGTTGGGAGCTGAGACGGCTCGCGCTAGACCTTCTTCACCGAGCGGCCATGTTGGTTAGCTGGCTGGGGAAACCTTCTATGAACTCTGGAGGAACCATGACCACTCTAGGCCTGCCTTCCGTTTCCACACCCGGGAAGCATCGGGAAGCATCAGGAAGGCATTCCCATTTAATCGTCATGTTTTCCCCAAATATTCCAGAAGGTTTCCCACCCAAATAACAAAATGGTCGCCAGGGTGAAGGACGTCTCTGGCCTATCAGAACAGGGGCCCTTTAACAAGGACGTCAGAGGGGGCGGTGTTTCCGGGAGAGTGTCAGGGGTCAGAGGTCAGAGCTTCTGCAGGAAGCGCAGCACCAGGTCGCGCAGCGTGGTGCGCATGGGCTCGTTGTTGTCGCACACGATGTGCGTGGCGTGCGCCTCCATCTGGATGAGCGCGTCCTCCGCCTGCAGGTGGAGGATGTGGCCGTCGGCCGTCTCCTCCACCTTCACCTCGCTGACGCCGTGCTGCGGGGGGGCAGGGGTCAGAGGTCAGGGGTCAATACAGAGCGTGTAGAGGAGGTGAATGATGAAGGCCTGTCAACAGGGGCCCTCATAACCCGGGCCCCTGTTGACCCCCTCACCAGTGCCGGCTCTGGGGCGGTACCTTGTGCAGGGTGGCCAGGAAGCCGTCCAGGGGCACCGCGCCGCTCAGCAGGGGCTTGGGGGCCAGCAGCTCGGGGGGCTCCTCCGCCACCCGCTTCCTCTTCTTGGTGGGGGCGGCCGGGGGGGGGCGGGGCACCGACTGGCAACGCACAGGGGGACAGGCTTCAGCCGGACGTAGACCGCGTGTGGGCGGGTTAGCGAGCTCACCATCCGTTGGATAACAAGTCCCATGGATACGACAGGGGCGTTTGATTGGCTTTAAGCAGGTCTGCCTAATTAACTGGACGCTCTGATTGGTTGCGTGTGCATGATAGCCCACTGTGAGACCACTGCCACGTCGCTAGTATAGGTACGTCATGGATACAATCATACAAACACCTCACCATCAGCGTGTGCTTGTTGTCCTTGGACTGCAGCATCCCGGAGACGGTTGCCACGGAGACGCCCGGTTTGACCTCCGAGGGCACCAGGGACTTGGCCAGCTGCCGACCACAGAGCTCTCGTTAGGGTGGATCACGGTCATCATCAATGTTACTGAGACTGTTCACTGATCGACTGATCAACAGGACAGCCTTATTGATCGACTGATCAACAGGACAGCCTTATTGATCGACTGATCAACAGGACAGCCTTATTGATCGAGTGATCAACAGGACAGCCTTATTGATCGACTGATCAACAGGACAGCCTTATTGATCGACTGATCAACAGGACAGCCTTATTGATCGACTGATCAACGGGACTGCCTTATTGATCGACTGATCAACAGGACTTCCTTATTGACGATATCCAACAGGACAGCCGTATTGAATCGAGTGATCAACGGACAGCCTTATTGATCGACTGTCAACAGGACGCCTTATGAATCGTGATCAACGAACGCCGTATTGATCGACTGATCACAGGACAGCCTTATTGATCGACGATCAACAGGACAGCCCTTATTGATCGAGTGATCAACAGTACAGCCTTATTGATCGATGACACGGACTGCCTTATTGATCGACTGATCAACGTGACAGCCTTATGGATCGACCTGAGTAACAGGACTGCCTTATTGATCGACTGATCACAGGACAGCCTTATTGATCGACTGATCAACAGGACAGCCTTATTGAGCGACTTGATCAACAGGACAGCTTTTGATACGACTGATCGACAGACAGCCTTATTGATCGACTGATCAACAGGACAGCCTTATTGATCGACTGATCAACAGGACAGCCTTATTGATCGACTGATCAACAGGACAGCCTTATTGATCGACTGATCAACAGGACAGCCTTATTGATCGACTGCTGAAAGTACTGGGATGGATCAGGGGGCAGGGAGACCTACGCCCTACCCCCACCTTAAGGACATCCTCTAAGGCCCACTGAAAGGGGGTTCACTACATCCACCAACACCACCCTCTCACTATAAACACATAGCTACATAACAACACTGTGTTACTATGGTAACCGGGAGAATTCACATCTAATCTGTTAACTTTAGTCGCCCTCTGGGCTGAGGCTGTTAGAGTGGTGTTATCCTGAGGGTGGTGTTACAGTGCGGGTGGTGTCATCCTGAGGGTGGTGTCGTGCAGGGGCTCTGACCTCCGGCAGCAGGTGGATGGGTGGTGTTATAGTGCGGGTGGTGTTACTGTGCGGGTGGTGTAACAGTGCGGGTGTTGTTATAGTGCGGGTGGTGTCGGTGCGGGTGGTGTAACAGTGCGGGTGGTGTGACAGATCGGGTGGTGTTACAGTGCGGGTGATGTTACAGTGCGGGTGGTGTCGGTGTGGGTGATGTTACAGTGCGGGTGGTGTTACAGTGCGGGTGGTGTTACAGTGCGGGTGGTGTTACAGTGCGGGTGGTGTAACAGTGCGGGTGGTGTCGGTGCGGGTGGTGTTATCCTGCGGGTGGTGTTATAGTGTGGGTGGCGTTACAGTGCGGGTGGTGCTATCCTGCGGGTGGTGTTACAGTGCGGCTCTGACCTCGGGCAGCAGGTGGATGGGTGGTGTTACAGTGCGGGTGGTGTAACAGTGCGGGTGGTGTAACAGTGCGGGTGGTGTCGGTGCGGGTGGTGTAACAGTGCGGGTGGTGTCGGTGTGGGTGGTGTTACAGTGCGGGTGGTGTTACAGTGCGTGTCGGTGCGGGTGGTGCTATCCTGCGGGTGGTGTTACAGTGCGTGTCGGTGCGGGTGGTGCTATCCTGCGGGTGGTGTTACAGTGCGTGTCGGTGCGGGTGGTGCTATCCTGCGGGTGGTGTTACAGCGCGGCTCTGACCTCGGGCAGCAGGTGGATGGGTGGTGTTACAGTGCGGGTGGTGTCGGTGCGGGTGGTGTCGGTGCGGGTGGTGCTATCCTGCGGGTGGTGTTACAGTGCGGCTCTGACCTCGGGCAGCAGGTGGATGGGTGGTGTGGTGCGGGTGGTGTCGGTGCGGGTGGTGTCGGTGCGGGTGGTGTGGCGCGGCTCTGACCTCGGGCAGCAGGTGGATGCGCTCGTAGCGCCGTCTGAAGGGCAGGCTGAGCACGGAGCAGCGGCGGTACGGGAGGGGCGGGGCCGGCAGCTCCAGCATCAGGTCTGAGCGGTGGGACTGGGCGGGCGGGGGCTGGGTGTACTGCTCCGGACACACCACGTGCAGCGGCTGGGGGGGGGGGGGGGGGGGGTTATCACTGGCCTGGACCAATCACAGGCCTGGACCAATCACAGGCCTGGACCAATCACAGGCCTCGCTGCCGCGTCGCCTCGACTGAAGGTAACGATGTCGGGGAGCGAGGACGTAAGCGGTCCGCGCCCGCCTTGCGGTGCGTGAACGTGGGACCACAATCAGCATTTAGGGTGAGGGGACGGCGGGGGGTCAAGGTTCACTCGTTCAACTCGACTGCAGAGCCCCCCCCCCCCCTCCCTCCTATGCACCTGTTGGAGGTGGACCGGCCTGGCAGCGGCTATAGGACCTAGCATTGTGTAGCATCTCGTCCCGTCTCTGCTGTATACGGGGTTATCCTAGTGATTGTCAGTGCTTGGCACTTGGTTCTATGAACATCCTCACTGTATCGACAGCCATATACTGTTGTTTCTCTTTCTTCTGACTAATGGACTCAGTGTAAGTCGTTTTGGATGAATGTATAATGAAGCCCAGAGGTCTGAGGGCCATCACTGAGCCAGATGCCCTGACCCCTACTTCTCCTTTAAGGACGTGGATCTAAAGCTTCCTGCCAAAGTCCTTCTGGATGAAGATGACTGACTCGGTAGTAGGGCTGTCAACGAATATTCGAAGTTCGAATATTCGTTCGAAATGCATCCAAAACGCGAATTCGAACGTGAAAATTAATATTCGAATGTGAAAAAACACTACCGCGGTACAAGGCCTCTATCTGCTTTGTGAATGAGCCTCTGTCTGTTCGCGAGTGTCCCTCTAATATTCGAATGTGAAAAAAACACTCCCGCGGTACAAGTGTAACAGACTAGTATTGTGAAGAGCGAATGTATTTTATCCCCTCGGGGTTTCCGTACTTGGATATAGGTATTCCAGCTCTCACGCTGTGGACTGGGGTGACTTTGATAGGTACTAGAAGTAAACGAGACTATTTTCCCTTCCACGCACCTTGTGTCATTCTTGTCAATATAAATATCTAAGTGCCAACGCATCGTTGACACAACGCAGCCTATCTGCTTTGTGAGTGAGCCCCTGTCTGTTCGCCAGATGTCCACTCATAATATTCGAATGTGAAAAAAACATCCCGCGGATACAACGCGCCTAACTGCTTTGTGAATGAGCCTCCGCCTGTTTCGCGATGTCCCCTCGTTTTAAATGTAAGGAAATGCCCAGCAGGAAGCCGCACGCCCTATCTATAGGATATATATATATCCCACTACTTTGAACCATGGTTTTGTCGCATTATTGACATATTGACGGTAAGCTGCGTAAAATAGGCAACCAGATATTCGAATAGTTCGAATTCGTGATTTTTTTCCAAACGAATATTCGAATGTCATTTTTGAGCAATTTTGACAGCCCTACTCGGTAGTAAACAGTATGCGCTGCCATCTGGCCAGAAAGGTTTCTCTTTGTTTAGCCAAAACAGTAAATAGTGAGGATAAAAGATCATTAACATCGCTTTGGAATTTAGTTTAGAGTGGAGGAGCTTAATCATGCCGGCCGTTTAAAAAAACCTGCAACAGATGTTTCATTGTTTTGCTGAGGCCTTGGCTCCAACTAGTATCAACCCATCATATCCATAGATAGAACGCGTCTGCCTCAGTGTAGACTTTGATACAATTTTTTTTAAAAAAGAGTCCTGAGCGTATTGGTGGCGGGCCCGGGTCCGTTCTAGCTGTTATGTCCGTAGCGTCTCCTCATTGTCGTTCGAAACGGAGTACGGGCTCACACTGGACTCCTTGAGCAGCGTGGACAACCTTTTGGAAGTTGAGGCTCGTGTCGAATGGGCAGTACACCACAACTTCATGGACAGGGGCTGTGAGGTGGCAGCGCGTCCAGGTAGGAGAAGTCTGGCTCTGGGGGGACAGACGGGAGACAAACCCTGAGGACCCACCCTGAGACAAACCCTGAGGACCCACCCTGAGACAAACCCTGAGGACCCACCCTGAGACAGACTGGCCCTGAGACTGGCCCTGAGACTGGCCCTGAGACAGTCTGGCCCTGAAAAAGACGGGTCCTGAGACAGACTGGCCCTGAGACAGACTGGCCCTGAGACAGACTGGCCCTGAGACAGACGGCCCTGGAGACAGACTGGCCCTGAGACTGGCCCTGAGACAGACTGGCCCTGAGACTGACCCTGAGACAGACTGGCCCTGAGACAGACTGGCCCTGAGACAGACTGGCCCTGAGACAGACTGGCCCTGAGACAGACTGGCCCTGAGACAGACTGGCCCTGAGACTGGCCCTGAGACAGACTGGCCCTGAGACAGACTGGCCCTGAGACAGACTGGCCCTGAGACTGACCCTGAGACAGACTGGCCCTGAGACTGGCCCTGAGACAGACTGGCCCTGAGACAGACTGGCCCCGAGACAGACTGGCCCCGAGACAGACTGGCCCCGAGACAGACTGGCCCTGAGACAGACTGGCCCTGAGACAGACTGGCCCTGAGACAGACCCTGAGACAGACTGGCCCTGAGACTGGCCCTGAGATAGACTGGCCCTGAGACTGGCCCACTGAATAAGTGGGTGGGTCAGTTATGGTTCTTGTGGCCATTTGTCCCTTCCGCTACACCCGACTTACGTAACTACATAGCATAGCATAGCATAGCATAGCATAGCATAGCATAGCATAGCATAGATTGCATAGCTTAACCTAATATAGCCTAGCATAGCATAGCCTGGCATAGCTTAGCCTAGCCTAGCCTAGCCTAGCAGCGGCTCACAGCGGGGGCTGTACCGGTGAAGATGATGGTGTTGAGGCTGGATCGGCCCCACAGCTCCATGAAGTGCACCACGTCCCCGAAGCGCAGCGAGGGGTGGCCCGTGAAGACCACGCAGGGCTGCCGGAACTCGCTGCTGAAGTCCCCGTGGATGCTGGGGTAGTGCTTCAGCTTGTTGGTCTGGATCAGCTGCAGGAGAGACGCCGCGGTGAGGCTACACGCTAGAATGGCTGTTTACGTGTGGAGTAAACCGGGTGTGAGACCAGATGCTAGTCCTGCTGTTCAAACAGTTATCAAAACCAGGTGCGAGACCAGATACAATTCATGCCTTATACTTATATAAGAAAAACCTGGTTCCCCTGTAGGTGAACCAGGTGTGACACCAGACGGAGACTAGTCCTACTGCTGCCATAGGTGAACCAGGTGTGACACCAGACGGAGACTAGTCCTACTGCTGCCATAGGTGAACCAGGTGTGACACCAGACGGAGACTAGTCCTACTGCTGCCATAGGTGAACCAGGTGTGACACCAGACGGAGACTAGTCCTACTGCTGCCATAGGTGAACCAGGTGTGACACCAGACGGAGACTAGTCCTACTGCTGCCATAGGTGAACCAGGTGTGACACCAGACGGAGACTAGTCCTACTGCACATGGGGAACCATTCCTGAATGAATCCCCGATACAGCACCCACCTCTGCGTGGGGGAAGGGCGGCTCAGGGAGGTAGACCTTGGACTGTTTGTTGTGGCAGAGCCTGCAATGGGCCACATTAACACACAACACAACACACAACACACGCAATCAGCATGGTGCCAGGCCCGAGTAGTCAAACACTGATCAAAACGTAACGGATCACAGCTTAAACACAGCTTTGAATCAAAACAACTGGACGGTCTTGAATAATTACTGTAGCTTATGCACCATATCCTCGTGCGGCCTCAGGATATGGTTATCCTGGTTGTAAACAATATTATTAAATAAATGGATAGAGAAAATGTTCAAATGAAAAGCCCCCCCACCACTCGGCGAAGATCTGGGAGAACTCCAGGGAGCTGTTGGCGATGGGGGAGATGAAGTAGAAGGGTGTGCTGCCCAGGTTGGCGCTGTCGATGAACTGGTACAGGCACTCCAGCAGGTCGTAGATCACCCCCGACGAGTAGCAGGGCACCAGCACGTTGCCCCCCGCGCGGATCGTCATGGCTACGGGCGGCATGGCAACAACATCAGCACCACCGTGAACACTCAGAACCTCCCAGCTGGAAGTCCAACACCACAGCCACAGCCAGACTATACTCATGACTGCAGTGAATTAATGAATGAATGCTGAATGAATGAATGAAGCACAACAGGCCTTTGAGTGGCCAAGGAGAACAATTAAGGATTCAAATGTTTTTTTAATACACAAAAGGTGAGTGAGTGAGTGATGGTTTTTGTATCATGATGTCATCGTTTGGTTTGACTGAACCCATCCTGTAGGCCGACGCCCAGCGGGTCTCATCAGAACAGCCTACCCAGGTTGCTGCAGAACTCTCCCAGCATGCCGTCTGGGTTGGCAGTGGGCATCTGCGTAAGGCCCGTCAGGATCAGGATGTCGCTGTTCTTCAGCGAGCTCTGGTCCATCGGCTGGAGAGACAGAGGAGGAAGAGGAGGTCATGGTGGACTTTGGACCGCTTTCAAAGAACCATCAAAGCAGACTTTAACTCCTTGGCTGCCAAAGTCCTCTCCAGTATTATCGAAGGAACCCTATTTTACCAACCAGGTATGATAGGTACATCCACGTACCAGCCTGACCAGTGGACTGTACCAACTGGGAGGTTGATCCAGCCAGAGTCGATGTGTGGACACTCCCACGCGTGGTTAGACTAATCCACATCGCCCCTGCTGGTAAAACCTAAGACCCTCTCAGTGGATCCCAGGTGGGTCTCACCTGTGGATGTGTGGTGAGGAGGGAGGAGCCGGACATATAGGAGACCTTCTCGTAATGTGATTGGATGATCCAGTTGGAGCTGCCCAATGAGTAGCCGGAGCTTAGAGGGGACACCTGCACAGCGCCAAACAACTCCTGGAGAACAACAACAACAACAACACAAACCAGACGGCGGGTGTTTACATCTGAACTCGCGTTCCAGCAGGAGCAGAAGGAGACGACAGACGAGTCCTCGGGTACGTTTAGGGAGAGGAGTGAGGCCTGATGCAGGACACGTACCACTTTCTGGGAGTACCCCACCAGCTGCACCTTGCTGAGGGCCGAGTTGACCTCCTGGATGGTGTAGCACCTCTTCCACGCCCACACCTCCGCCACGTCCTTCAGCGGCCCTGGCAACAGCCTGGAACCAACGCCCAATCAGCCGCCGTTCAACACATCACGTCCTACTATACACATCATCTAGATCTATTGTCAGCTTTAACCAAAGCAACATCTGAATTTGGATGCATGTGGACACAAGGGGAACGCGGGCAAGGGGGAATCGAACCGAGACCCTTTCGGCTCCACTTTCCTGCTGTCTACATTGTTGCATATTAAAAGGAACATAATGTGTTTTGAGAGGCATGCAAACATGTGAACCTCTGTATTTCCTTGTTCTTCCAGCAGGTGGCGGTCTGGGCTTTGGGCACTCTCTCCATGTGGTTGACCAGCTCCTCCATCAGCAGCCTGGAGGAGGAGACAGTGGGAGGGGTTAGACTGAAATCAGACAGAATAGACACGCATCCAATAAAAGTGTTTCTAAAGATAAATGCATCACCCTCAATCATCATCTTAAGGAAAAAGAAAAAGAGTTAATATATATATAAAAATGTGAGCTTTAAATATATATGTTTTTTGTTTTTTTCACCAACTAGAAGATTCCCGTTCTACGCAGAACCTTCCGAACCTTCCCCCCCCCCGAGCACTGTGAACCATGTGAGTCGGTGTTCCCCGTCGCCGTGCCCACGGCGCCCTACCGGCCGATCTGCAGCGTGGGCTCGGTGGCGTACACGGCGCCGGTGAAGCCGCTGTGCTCGGTGATGTAGGGCAGCGCCATCATGCAGTGGTAGTTGGAGATCAGGATGACGTCGATGGTGGACAGGTCCATCAGCTCCCTCTGGGGGGGGGGTGTTAACGTCAGAACAGGGAATAACATAGGACAACATAGGACAACATAGAATAACATATGACAACATAGGACAACATAGGACAACACAGAACAACACAGAATAACATAGAATAACATAGAATAACATAGGACAACATAGGACAACATAGGACAACATAGAATAACATAGGACAACATAGGACAACATAGAACACAGGACAACATAGGACAACATAGAACAACACAGCATAACATAGAACAACATAGGACAACATAGGACAACATAGAACAACATAGGACAACATAGGACAACATAGAACAACATAGAACAACATAGGACAACATAGGACAACATAGGACAACATAGGACAACATAGAACCACATAGAACCACATAGAACAACACAGAACAACATAGGGCAACAAAGAATAACATAGAACAACACAGAACAACATAGAACACAGAATAACATAGAACAACATAGGGCAACAAATAACAACATAAATAACATAGAATAACATCTGACTTGATTATCAACACTAGGATTATGATACGCAGTAGAAGTAGTAGTAGTAGTGGTTGTAAGCAATAGTCGTATTAATAGTACTTAAGTAGTAGTCTAATCGTAATTTTAGTTATAGTAGTAGTAGTATTAATAAAAGTATCAGTGATAGTATTCACTAGTGATAGTGAATTGTGATATTAATAGTAGAAGTATGAGTATTAGTAATAGTGGATTAAAAGTAGTAGTAGTTATAGCAGCAGTAGTAGTAATAGTTCTAATAGCAGTCGTAGAAGTAGTAGTAAAATGTATTGACAAAGAGTAAGTTGCATTAGCCATTTATACGATAACCTCCAGCTCTCTTTTTAAAATGCATATATTTTGGTTCAGGTCATATACTTAGTAATATTAACCACGATAACAGCAACGCAACTGAAGAGTACGTATGGCCTTGTGATGTTGTGATACAGTACAGTTAAATGCATGAGGTTTGTTTTACCTCTGGAAGACACAGCTCTGGCTGGGAGTCCACAAACACTCTGCCACCACACTCCTTCAGCTCCTGGACGCACAACAACACAACACAAGTTTAATATTGCACACTAGTGTATATGATATAATGTATTTGGTACATCTATTACTATATCAAATCTACTATTTCATCCTGGCCAGACAAGCCACCATTTGTAAATACAATTCGTCCACATTCATTGATCATGATTAAAACCAATATACATGATAACGCATTTTAACTCATTCATGTCTGTATATAATATAATACATTGTGAGTGTCATTCTGTGTGAAGCATGCTTATCCAATTCGTCTGATTCTGACACACGACTTCGTGAATACAGTGACCCCAGAAAACCAATCAGACACAAACTAACCCTCTTACCTTTTCCAAGTTGATCGATCCGTCCTTGGACACCCAGCCAGGCAGCTTGGAGAGTCTGGGACTAACGAACCAAACGAAAGAGAGAGACAACGATACGACACCATGAGAGACAACACAACATTACACAAGACAGTAAAACCGTTCCCAAAGTGTGCACCTGACGCCGCTCGCACCAGGCCAACGGACTCACCTGTGCACCAGAGGCAATGGTAAGAAGTTCAGGACGGACGTGGTGTCCAGGCCACAGTCCAGCATGATGGTAGTGGATTTAAACTTGAGCACATTGCAGGGCAGCGTCGGGTGTCCTGATAAACAGTACTGGGGTACAGTAGATGGGATACAGACATTGTTAATTTCGCACGAAAATGGACACAACTAACGTTACTGCTCATAGGGACGTTTGGCTTGGTTTAGACTGGGTGTGCGGGGGACGTGTACACGTTTGTGCACCGTTGTGTACCCGCACACACACACACCTACGCGTTAAGTTAGTTGTAGTAGAGTTTATTATGATCAGACTCATGAATGAATGATACTAGATGGGTTAGCTATGGTGGAAAACAAAGGCTTGTTCAGCCCAACTTGAGCCGCTCACCGGATCTCATGGTCAAATACAAGTTTACAATCACCGGGGTGAGGACGTGTTACTCACCAGTTTCATTTTGACACCCAGAAGTTAAGAATTCAGTTGAATTGACTAGCTGGCTGTGCTAGCACTAGCTCTGGCAGTGCATGCAGTGTTGTTCTCCACAAGTGTTGCCAGATTGGGTCCGATTTCCCGCCCAATCTGGCAACACTGGCTGCAGTAGGGAAATCTGCGCTGGAAATCTTACTAGATCTGGCAACACTGATCTCCACTCGCTCTACTCTACTGGTCTCTGATGCTCCCTCACAGCGCCCCCTGCGGCACCGGAGGACACACACACACACACACACACACACACACACACACACACACACACACACACACACACACACACACACACACACACACACACACACACACACACACTGCCCCCCCAGTCCAACTGGCCCAGTACTACCCATGGTACTACCATTCTCAAGTTATTACAAAATATAATTTAGTCAGGGTAGTCTACTGATACACGAGTCCTCCTCCGTGGATAATAAAGTGACAATTTATGAGATGATGTTGGTGATTTAATTCAAGATGATGATTTATGACAGGATGACAGATAGTGAAGTTATGTGCTGGAGATCTAATATCGAAAGGTCCATCACTCCAAAAAAAATGTTGTTGATATAATTCTTTATTATTGGTACAAACAAACGTTTACACGCTATAAAGTTAAATAGCTGTCCCTATCTGCAGCTTTGGTTATGTATCCATAGACTTAAACACTAGCCTCATCCTCACTCCCAGATAGCCTAGCCTAGGTTAGCATTGTTTACCACTAGCCTAGCCTGGATTAGCATTGTTTACCACTAGCCTAGCCTGGGATAGCATTCAATAGGTCTGCTTGTTTACCACTAGCATAACGTGGGAGCGAGCTGTCAAACATTGATCGCCACTCCCGAGTGACTCAGCCGGGGTCACTTCTGCCCCAGATAGTTCACTACAGCTGGGATGTGCCGACAGAGACACCGCGTCCCCAAACTCTGCTAACGTTAACCCGGGCCTGGCTTTAGTTACGGGTTTTGCTATTAAAAGATCAAATCAAAGATTAGTGTTTTTTAGTGAGCGGTTTAGTCCTATGTTCTCTAATGGAGGATTGTTACAGTTGTTAGGAAAGAGGATTTACGCGTGGTCGAGGACAGGTATGGGCTGGTTGAATGGTGTTGTGTGATCCGTCTTAAAAGATAGTTTAACAGCTGTGGTATGTTTCCTTTTTATACACTGATCTTGAATCAATATGACCTCTAACCCAGTAACTGTCACAATTATTTAGTACAACGGGTTGATCGATCCGTCCACTTTAGACACACTGACATAATTTGTATTCGTTAAATTACGTTCAATTGGAAATTATGTAAGTGCTCACATATCAGAGCAAGGGCGACAAATGGAGAAACGATATCATAATAAATTATTTAAATCCGAAAAATATATATAAACTACCAAAAAACATCTTACAACTTTTAAAATAACTTGAAGGCGAACAAAATATTAACTTAAACAGAGGAGAAAGAAACAGGTTTTGGCATCAGTTGAAAAAGAATAGCTGGACTGTATAAACATTTAATATAAGTACCATCTTCTTCCAAGTACCAAGTTCCTACTCAATATGTCGCCATGGTCGTGTTCAGCCTAAATATAATGAATTAGTAGGACTTTCTCAGTAGATTTACTGTTTTCTTACTGACAGATAAGAGCGCCAGCACACTCGCTTTGTGCGCCATGGGGAACCAGTGCAGTAACAATCTGGGGATTCCCCCAGCGAAGGGCCCTTACCCGGTGGGATGCACCGACCTCATGGTGGACCACACGACAAAGGTAGGACCAGGCCTGATGCGCCCTTTAACACCAGCTGCTGAGGATGGAACCCGGTTAAATACATACGGAAACACATGAGATACATACTGGAATATATATTAAATACATACAGGAATACATACTGGAAACATTTAATACATACGGAAACACATACTGGAATATATTTAATGTATCCAAAAAAACATGAGATACATACTGGAAAATATTAAACCCAGACTACAATTCATGCTGAAGATAGTTAAATGAAAGAATGTCTTGCCTTCAGTTTGACCCTCAGCTGAATGCATTGGAGGTCGCCTCATTATTGAGATGTATCTGGGCTCATTGTACGTCGCTGAAGGATCTGAAACGCTGTACAAATATCATTACATTTTATTAGCTCTGCATGATCTAAAAATTGAATAATTAACAATGTGTTGTTACTTTAAAATGCTCACTCCTATACATGTATGCGGTCGAATCAGGCAGCAGATCGAGGTCTCCCCCTTACCCTCTGGTCTCCCCCTTACCCTCTGGTCTCCCCCTTACCCTCTGGTCTCCCCCTTACCCTCTGGTCTCCCTCTTACCCTCTGGTCTCCCCCTTACCCTCTGGTCTCCCCCCTCCCTCCCCCCAGGGCACCTTCTTCCGGCTCTACTACCCCTGCCAGAAGAGGGAGACGGGCGATCGCCCGGACTGGATCCCCTGCAGGGAGTACTTCAACGGTCTGGCCGACTTCATGAAGATCAACCGCGCCATCAGCGAGAAGATCTTCAACTACCTCTTCGGTAGGCCCTCCAGCCACAGAGGCTCCCATTCCATTTCTGTCCGTCCCGATACAGATTCCTGACCTCGAGTATCGGCCGATACCGTGTATAAACTGATACAGCCTTTTGGAATTACTAATAGCACCTATTATTATTATTATTATTATTATTATTATTATTATTATTATTATTAAAGGGTTCTCTTATGATGACAGCAATGTATAGTCGGTTCCCTTACCGTCCACAATATCCTTTTTCAGAACTAGATCATTTACATTTATACATTAACGACTGCAGTATAACGCTGCACGTGGGCTGAGGTTCTTTGCCTGTGAAGTACATTAGCTATTCACCCGATGGTATCGGATCAGCTTATGCATTTGCATTCTCGCCGATACCGGAATTTCGATACTGGTATCGGTATGGGACCAGCTCTGCTTCAGCACACACTCAGGCCTACAGATGAAACGCTTCAGAGCAGTTTGAGGTGAGCCAGGTGGCTCGGCCCCGGCTCACCGGTGGTCCGTCGTTCTGTCGCCTCAGGATCCTTTAAGATCCCCGCCTACCTGGACGCTCCCTTCAAGAGCAACGACAAGTGTCCCGTGGTGGTCTTCAGCCACGGCCTGGGGGCCTTCCGGTGAGAGCACTGCTACACCTGCTGGCTACTGCAACACCTCCACCCACACACCTCCACCCACACACCTCCACCCACACCAACACCCACACACCTCCACCCACACCAACACCCACACACCTCCATCCACACACCTCCACCCACACCTCCACCCACACCAACACCCACACACCTCCACCCACACCAACACCCACACACCTCCACCCACACACCTCCACCCACACACCTCCATCCACACACCTCCACCCACACCTCCACCCACACACCTCCACCCACACACCTCCACCCACACACCTCCACCCACACACCTCCACCCACACACCTCCACCCACACACCTCCACCCACACCTCCACCCACACACCTCCATCCACACACCTCCATCCACACACCTCCACCCACACACCTCCACCCACACGCCCTGTACTGTAGTCGTGTACTGTACTCAGGTCGTGTACTGTACTGTAGTCGTGTACTGTACTGTAGTCGTGTACTGTACTGTAGTCGTGTACTGTACTCAGGTCGTGTACTGTACTGTAGTCATGTACTGTACTCAGGTCGTGTACTGTACTCAGGTTGTGTACTGTACTGTAGTCATGTACTGTACTCAGGTCGTGTACTGTACTCAGGTTGTGTACTGTACTGTAGTCGTGTACTGTACTGTAGTCGTGTACTGTACTCAGGTCGTGTACTGTACTCAGGTTGTGTACTGTACTGTAGTCGTGTACTGTACTGTAGTCGTGTACTGTACTCAGGTCGTGTACTGTACTCAGGTTGTGTACTGTACTGTAGTCGTGTACTGTACTGTAGTCATGTACTGTACTCAGGTCGTGTACTGTACTCAGGTTGTGTACTGTACTGTAGTCGTGTACTGTACTGTAGTCATGTACTGTACTCAGGTCGTGTACTGTACTCAGGTCGTGTACTGTACTGTAGTCATGTACTGTACTCAGGTCGTGTACTGTACTGTAGTCGTGTACTGTACTGTAGTCATGTACTGTACTCAGGTCGTGTACTGTACTCAGGTCGTGTACTGTACTGTAGTCATGTACTGTAGTCAGGTCGTGTACTGTACTGTAGTCATGTACTGTACTGTAGTCATGTACTGTACTCAGGTCGTGTACTGTACTGTAGTCATGTACTGTACTGTAGTCATGTACTGTACTCAGGTCGTGTACTGTAGTCGTGTGTGTACTCAGGTCGTGTGTGTACTCAGGTCGTGTGTGTACTCAGGTCGTGTACTGTACTGTAGTCATGTACTGTACTGTAGTCGTGTACTGTACTCAGGTCGTGTACTGTACTGTAGTCATGTACTGTACTCAGGCCGTGTGTGTTTCTCCAGGACTCTGTATTCCGCTGTGTGTGCTGAAATGGCTTCAAATGGATTCATCGTGGCCTCGGTCGAGCACAGGTATCGCTATTTTCATTTATATATTTGTATCAATGTCCATAAATCTCAAGTTATTTATATTATAGTGTTATTAAGTCATCAATCTATCAATTTAAAGCCCCTAATGTCTGCATTTGTTTATAAAACAGCTTGCAATGAAACTCCTCTTAGATTTATTGATCATATATCTTTTACCATTTCTTATTTTCCGTATCTGGACCCCTAAAAACGTAACGCTGACAGGTATCTTAACAAACTAACGATAGAAAGAAGAGCGTTTGGTTCAGCGAAGCCTTTGGGCTTCAGAGACGTGCTCCAGGTCACACACAGCTCAGCAATGACGCTAATCAACCAACATCGTCCTCCATCCCACCAGTAAAGGGGTTCCCTGGTTTATCGAAGGACCCCCCAACGGTGTCGGGGTCCAGCAGACACACAGACTCTCTCTGGGAGGCCGACTGTTGATAGTGGAGAGGCAGAAGAAAAGGCTGCTGTAACAATAGCACATACCAGCTCATCACTTTCCCCTCTTTATTACCTGATAGACGGCAGGGCAGCGTATAGAGCGCCACATAAAGCCCTGTCTGCCCCACGCGCCATGGCTGGGAATCGAGGCTCACCCCCGGATCAGAGTGGTACAGGCCAGGTGGGCGGGGCCTGCGGGTTAGCCTAGCATGATATCTGGGATCGTCACATTGCTAGCCAAGGATCTGGATAAGGTTCCTGTGGGTGGGAATAACAAACTATGCTGCTTTTCCTGTTATTGTTCCAGGAAATGCTCAAAGGTTGGGAAGCTTTGTATTGAATTTGCATAGAGAACAAGGGGAGTGTGTCCTTTGGACCGTCACCAAATGTCTTTATTTAACTTATGAACATATTTCATATTTTTTATTAATAAAATAAATTATATATATATATAATTTTGTATATATATATATATATTTATCTTTTTATCAAAAGCAGTTATGAAAACATTTGAGGTTAAGATCTGAATTTTTCGTTTTTTTCTATTCATTGTTTATTTAGTTAAACATATATATATATAACTTAATAAACAATGAATTGAAAAAAACGAAAATGGCCAGAGTAATGCTTATGAAGTCCAACCTTCCCCTCGGTCTCCCAGGGACCAGTCGGCCTCCGCTACCTTCTCCTACCGCGAGATGAGCGACGCGGAGAAGGCGGCTGGGCCCCTCCCCAAGCCCTCCTCCCTCCCGGTCTCCGACACCCTGGTGGAGGAGTGGATGTACTACAGGGCCCTGGTGCACGGAGAGAGCGAGTTCGAGGTCCGGAACAAGCAGGTAACCACGGCGACGACAACAACAAGGCTTTCCTTCCCAACTGTCAGATAGTGTTTCTCGTAGCCTGGCTGTTGCCAGACCAAGACCAGTCGTAGCTTGACCGTCGGTCTGGGGAGGCTGCTGTCATTTCCTTCAGCACAAGAGGCGTGACCAACGGTCCTAGTTCAACTGACTCTGTTTGCGATTGGCTGAATAACGTCGTTAAACCAGCCAATAGCGCGCCCGGGGGGGAAGCCAGCTTGGTGATTGGCTCCCGCAAAAACGTATCGCAAGCAGAAAGAAATATGTTGATTTCTCGGGTCGGCTCAGGAGGTGGAGCAGTTGTCTTGTAACCGAAAGGTTGCTAGTTCGATCCCCCGCTCCTCCTAGCTGAGTGTTGATGCGTCCCTGAGCGAGACACTTAACCCTGACTGCTCCTGACGAGCTGGCGGTCCCCTTGCATGGTTGACTCTGCCGTCGGTGTGTCAATGTGTGTGTTAACCGTTGGAAGTCGTTTTGGGTAAAAGCGGGCGAACTCCTTCTGCCGGGCGAACTCAAACCGCCGGCAGAACGGGCGGAGCTACCCAGTCTGGTTTCTGGGGTGGTTGGTGTTGGTTTGTTATTGAGTTGAAGAGAGGGGAAGCAGTCAGATGGGCTGTGGTCACATGGGCTGGATCAGCTGGCTCAGACCAATGGGATCTGGGGAGCGATCAGACGTGGTTGAATCTAAAAGCCCTTCCCTGTTTCGGTTTGGTTGTTGGTCGGAGAGGATGCAGGGCAACGAGGTCCTGGTCCGTTATTTTACACGCAATCATCAAAGTATTGACCGCCTCAGCAGTTCAACTTGTGTGAAAATAAATCCACATTTAAGTTCCCTTTTCCAAGGTATTGTCAACTTTATTGTTAAACATGTAAACAACATAACATATACGAATAGTTTACACCACAATATGACTTCAGAAATGTAAGTACACACACGAAATCTGCAATATTAATACTGATATTATTGATAACATTAGTGATCCTATATGCTCCATAACTGAGAGTATATCTCAGGTGAACCTCCAGATGTCAGTTATTGATCATATAGCTCCATACATGCCTCAGGTGTATCCCAGGTTAACCCCAGAATGTCAGTTATTGACCATATAGCTCCATAACTGACTCAGATGTATCTCAGGTTCCCTCCAGATGTCAGTTCTTGATCCTATATTCTCCATAACTGACTCAGATGTATCTCAGGTTCCCTCCAGATGTCAGTTCTTGATCCTATATTCTCCATAACTGACTCAGGTGTCGGGGACCATGATGGAAATAAGTGGTGGCACTTTGTCATGTTTTTCTTCTATCCCTTGGATATGTCTTTATTCCAAATAAATCAAATCAAATCAAACGTATCTCTGGTTGAACTCCCGATGTCTCTGTGCTCCCAGGTGCAGCAGAGAGCCGCCGAGTGTGTCCGCGCGCTGGACAAGCTGTTTGAGATCAATGCCGGGATGCAGGTGGACAACGTGCTGAAGAGCCAGTTTGACTGGACCACACTGGAGGTACGGCCTCATCACGGTCGCCACGGTGACCTCGTCACGGTCGCCACGGTGATCTCGCGTTCACAGCACGTGAAGACCCGATCGCTTTCTCTTCCTCTTTCTACAACTCCACAAATCAGGAACCCAGTTGGAGCCCTAAAGTCGGTCGGTTAAATGGAAGTATTTATTATACTAGTTTCCAAATTTGCTGGATTACGAAAGTATCCGTTGCAGTGGTCAATGACTTTCCTTATTATTCCGCACATATCACATGACATCAGCTGTATTAAGAACAAACTACCAAACCTTCTGATTAGTAGGCACCTAATACTGTCGTGTACTCGCTGGGTTTGAGGTCTTTTTGTTTTTACCATCAGCCACGTTACTACACTTTAATACCTTCCTAACTCTTTTGTGCAATCCTGCTAATAATGATAATAAATGATCCACAATAATGACCTCCACCCTAGATATCAGCTCATATCATCTATATTACCAGCAGGTTGGTGATCTCATAGTACCCAGAATGCAGCATTCCTCCTGGCTCTGACATCATAAACTGCTCTATCTTATCACCAGGTGTGAGGCTGATGAATCATAACAAAACCTTTCAACATCCTCCACTTGTCATTTCACAAGGGGTAGTTTCTCCTCAGGTGTACAATGGCTTGATCCGACCCCTGCCTACCGGATGGTTCAGTCCGTCATGGATTGTTCTTATCAAACACCCGGGTGGACACTCCCACTGGTGATGTCACGGGGACAGATGGTTTGTGTAGCATTGTAGCAACATAGCCTCGTATAGCCTCTTATCATAGTGTATCGGGGAATGGGTTAACCTAACATCGTGAGTGCTTGGCACATGGTTCTATGAACATCCTTACAGTATTACGTTAAGTCGCTTTGTATAAGCCCCCCACGCCCTCACCTCGCCCTCCTCCACAGAACACCATGGACCTGTGCAGGATCGCCGCCGTGGGACACTCCTTCGGGGGCGCCACGGTCATCCAGTCGCTGTGCCAGGAGGTCCGCTTCAAGTAGGTGCACCCCGAGAACCGGGCTCTGGAGAACCGGGCTCTGGAGAACCGGGCTCTGGAGAACCGGGCTCTGGAGAACCGGGCTCTCTGGAGAACCTGGCTCTCTGGAGAACCAGGCTCTGGAGAACCGGGCTCTGGAGAACCTGGCTCTCTGGAGAACCTGGCTCTGGAGAACCAGGCTCTGGAGAACCTGGCTCTCTGGAGAACCGGGCTCTGGAGAACCAGGCTCTGGAGAACCTGGCTCTCTGGAGAACCTGGCTCTCTGGAGAACCGGGCTCTCTGGAGAACCGGGCTCTGGAGAACCTGGCTCTCTGGAGAACCTGGCTCTCTGGAGAACCGGGCTCTGGAGACCTGGCTCTGGAGAACCTGGCTCATAAAAGCGTCTGCTAAATGCCCTAATTGTAATCAAAGCTGGTTGTAAATTGAGTCGTCTACTGTCAACTGTTCAGTCCTCGGAATCGCGTAGATATCTGAAAAAGCAAAGATAGAGATGGGCAGATACTTCGTTCATAATAAATGGACAAAGAGTGAAAGTCAATAAATTAATTAAATATCGCATTCCAACACTCCTCCGTGTTCCCACGGTCCAGATGTGGCATTGCCCTGGACGTGTGGATGACCCCCCTGGACGAGGAGATCTTCCCCAAGGTGAAGCAGCCCATCTTCTTCATCAACTCGGAGAAGTTCCACTGGGCGGGGAACATCAGCCAGATCAAGAAGCTGGACTCGGCCGGGATCCAGAGGAAGATGATCACCATCCGGTGGGTGGAGGAGGAGGAGAGACCCGGGGGTCCCAGCCTCTTTAGACCAGGACCCCGAGGAGGTTCTGGTGTTTACGTCCACACAACAGCGGCCCCGTAATGTCAATCCTCTAGGGGCCGTATCGCAGGACACCGGTCGGCGCGGGGCTCAGGAGGCAGAGCGGGTCGGCTGGTAACCCGAAGGTTGCTGGTTCGATCCCCGGCTCCTCCTATCTGAGCGTGGAGGTTTACCCTGAGCGAGACGCCTCGCTCTGGCACACCGCCATGTGTGTGTGAATGGGTGAACGTTGGCCCATGTTGTAAAGCACTTTGAGGGCCCACTGGTTAGAAAAGCATTGTATAAATGCGCTCCAATTACCATTTAAGACACCAAGGGATAAGTACTATTTAGCTTTTGGCCCGAGTCATTAGGCGTTCGCTTCGTATATACTGGACCTTTTTATGACAATTTTCAAACCTTTTAAATAACTTTAAAAAGCGTCAGGGCATCGATCCCATCAGTGGGTCATCAGAGGGTCGGAGGTCGTCTGCAGACAACCGCCGACCTTCAGAGATGATCTAGGCTTCACTGATGAGTTTAATGCCCTGATGCTGATTTGGGCATGAACGTGATTTGGGTCTTCCCTGACGTGCCCCCACTGCTCTAACGCCCACAGGGGGGCGGTCCACCAGAGCTTCCCGGACTTCACCTTCCTGACGGGGAACTGGATCGGGAAGATGATGAAGCTGAAGGGGGAGATCGACCCAGCAGTGGCCATGGACCTCAGCAACCGGGCGTCGCTGGCGTTCCTGCAGAGGCACCTTGGTGAGCCAAACTATATATATTTTGCCCACCACAACCACAATACTGTTTGAGAGGACAATGTGAAGATGTGAATGGCATCTGGCTGTTAACCGTAATAGTCTGCAGCTGTGGCTCATAGGCTAATTGAGCCACACCCATTCTGGTGCTCCTTCAGAGGGCCAGAGTTTTAGACTGGAGGTGGGCTTGAGTTGTGCAAGTGACTCGACGGTTGTTCCAGTGTTTCCCCTAGAATTTTTTTTAGGCCCGGTGGTAAGAGCTGATAGTGTGATTTGTTATAAATATTTCACGGGATGCTAGAGTATTTTCGTTGGACGGGGGGGGGGGGGGGAGAGGTATGCTATCTCAATATCTACATATTGAGATAGCTGGTGGTGAGCTTAGATGGTTATGATATTATGGCTAATAATAATAATAAAAAAAAAATAATTAAAAAAAAAATTTTTTTTTTTTTTTTTTTTTCTCTTTTTCATTTTTTTGGCCGGTTGTTGGCCTGGCGGGGGCGCTCGTTGGCCTGGCGGGCCGCCAGGCCTGAACAATGGTAGGGGAAACACTGTGTTCTATTTGTTTAAAGTAAAAATATGCTTTTTAACAACAACCATGTGCGTCGAGAAAACTCTTTTTCACAGACAACTTTATTTTTATTCAGGCATAGGTTCAAACAAGAAGGTTTAAGCAGCTCCGAAACCCACTCACCCTAGGGCAGAAACAAAACAGAACACGTTCGACATACAGACCAGGACAAGGACCGACCAGTGTCTAGAAGAGACGCAGAGACGTGGACTGGGATCGGGTCAAGACAGACAAACATTTAGAATAATGGAGAACACAGTCTTGGCCAGCTGTAGGGTCGAGGTGAGCCTCACTGACGTAAGAGAGGCTGCTGTCGGTCTGCAGGGGTTGACAGTCAATCCAGATGCCTGTCATTGCATTAACATTCAGGGCATTTAGCAGACGCTTTTATCCAGGGCCACTTACAGTAAGTAGATTTGTCTGATGACAAATTCAACTGATGAATGTTGGTACCCAGTATCTTTTCAGCTGGCGGTCGAACGCCTCAGCTAGACGATCCTTCCTGCCCCCTGTAGTATACAGATATTAACAGAAACCACCCCAGCTGTAAGTGAACTTAGTGCTTTTACCGTGCAGGTCTGAACAAGGACTTCAACCAGTGGGACCCCCTGATTGAAGGGAAGGACGAGAACCTGATGCCTGGGACCAACATCACTCTGCTGCAGTCCTCCATCTAGTCCACCGCGAGATACAGGGGATCACGGGCCACTTCCTGTCCCTAACCGACCACTTCCTGTCCCTAACCGACCACTTCCTGTCCCTAACCGACCACTTCTTGCCCTTTGTTCCTGAGTATCTGGTGCTTGGGCGTTAAAGGTGCATTTTGTTGGACTTAGCGGCATCTAGAGGCGAGGTGGCAGAATTGCGACCAACTGAATATGCTAACCCCTAACCACTTCCTTTCCGACGACCTACGGTGGCCTGTAAGGGGCCAGCACTCTGAAATGATGTCATGTCCACGACTACATCGCCAAATAGCAAGTGATGGAGTTCCTTGATTGATTTATAAATTGTATTTTAGTTATTTATTCTGTGAAATTATAGGTTGCAAGTAAGATAGCTATTATGATTACAAATCTTTAAACTTGTCCTCTCTAGAGCTGCTTGTCCCTTCTGGGCTACTGTAGAAACATGGAGGTGCAACATGCCGCCTCCCTGGAAGAGGACCCCCTTCCTAATGTAGACATTAAGGGCTGATTCTTAGCTCACCAAAACACTGCTTATTTTCATGGGATTATACACTTTTTAATGCATACTTATGTATATTATATTCCATTACTGCCAAGTCAGGTCCGCTAGACGCCACTACATTCTATACACTACACCTTTAAATGTAGCCTGTTCTGGCCGATAGTGTCATGGCAGCTAATGCCGGTATGCCATGCTACACACTGTGTAGTGGCTAACAGGAAGTGAACAAGGAGTGCATGCAAAATACAGGGATTGAATCACTTGTGCTGTGTTCCAATATCAATACTTCCATGAGTACACTTAAACGTAGTACACTATCCGCACTCACTAAGTGCGCTGATTTTCAGATGTCAGTGTTGTTCCAAATCGAATACTCCGTGGTGCACTTACCGGAAATTACGATCACGACTGCCGCCGCGGCTCCTCCCCCGCAATAAACATCCCGATTTGAACGGTGAACTCTTTACGCCTAAAAGCTATAAAAACTACAAAATGAGTCTATTAATGCAGGCTATGTGGAAAATGGGCCGACGTTGGCTCAGCCTGGCTCCGCCCTCTTCCGCTACGTAGCCAAGATGGCTGCCGTTGAGTACGAAAGGTGTCCATCGATCCACAGTTCGCGATTTGACCGTTTTGAGTACACCATCCGGGTCCATTCAGTACACTTATTTTCGCCCGATGTGAATTGGAACACGCTAGGTACTCAATCTAAGGCTAGTATGGATATTGGAACACAGCATCTGATCCATTCGCCATGAACTGTGCCCATCAGACCTCCATCAAAGTCCCACCAGTGTATCATCAAAACCAGGCAAATTGTACCTCACATTAACAGTATAAGGTGTGAGGTGGATTAAACATAGACCTGTTTCACCTAGCAGCCATATTGGTTAGTTGTATGGGGAAACATGAGTCCAAATAACAAATGCATTTTAAATGATACGTGGGTGAGTGAATGGACCCTAAGATTTAAAAGAATGCATTGAGTTTTCAGGGGTTTTCTAAGAGTGTAGGATTCCCCACCCAACAAGGCTGTTGAATAAGGTCTACTCAAATCCATTTCAGAATGCACCCAACGGTGACATCACAAGTGGGAGTGGCCAGCTCTTGGTTGACCCCGCCCCTTGTGAGGTCACTGGAGTATATTCTGAGGGCTTGGAAAACCCCAGGGCCTCTTGAACGGTGCTGTGAATGTACGCTGTCCTCGCTAACCTGTGTCTCAGACACGCAGCGACCACCTGTGTGGGGCCTGTTCGATGAAACGTAACACGTAAGGTCCGCTGCTGGTTCTCAAGAAGACACCGATAAACCCGTCAGAGGACCGCTGTGACACCAGCCCTCGTAGGGTGAGGGACGGATGAAAGATCACTGAAATGTGCCGTCGTTGAATCCCTCAGCGTCACTGCTAACGTCCACGAACGCACTAGTCTCAGACATCGTGTTTAAGAAACAGGCAACCTAGAAATACCTCTGAACGTGTCCTGATGTGGTTCAGGTTGAAGTGTGGCTGCATGTGCATTACCCTTTCATATATATTCATTTGAAGTATGATTTTTAATAAAATGTGACTGGACTAGATTTGTATACATATATATCTTAAGATGTCAAGTGAAAATCTGATACTTTTTCTAAGACTTGATTATACTTTAGCAATGACCTGGAAAAATAACACTAAGAATGTGCCTTAACTGAAAGTCTGCGACCAGTCCATGCTGGGACTTCTTCTCCAATAAGCCTGTCGTTCTCATCCAATTCTTTCTGGGAATCACCTCATACAGTGAGTCATGTTTCATTTGTACACTACAGAAACCAAATAAAGCTCAATGTAAAATCAATCTGCAGCCTGTTTTGTTTAACTGTACCCCGACTCTACCAGTCATGTCTTGTGAGCTCCTTTCAAGTAAGGGCTTGCTCTTGTCATCCTTTTGCTATCACCCCACATCCGCTTCAACGTATTTGATCCAGCTCAGATTATTTAAACAAATGCTTTTCTCTGATTCGGCTTGGTGAAGTTTGAGTCATTACGGAGCAGGTAGGGTACCTTACAGGTCCACGTCTAGGGGAGAGGGTACCTTACAGGTCCACTTCTAGGGGAGAGGGTACCTTACAGGTCCACTTCTAGGGGAGAGGGTACCTTACAGGTCCACGTCTAGGGGAGAGGGTACCTTACAGGTCCACTTCTAGGGGAGAGGGTACCTTACAGGTCCACGTCTAGGGGAGAGGGTACCTTACAGGTCCACGTCTAGGGGAGAGGGTACCTTACAGGTCCACGTCTAGGGGAGAGGGTACCTTACAGGTCCACTTCTAGGGGAGAGGGTACCTTACAGGTCCACGTCCACGTCTAGGGGAGAGGGTACCTTACAGGTCCACTTCTAGGGGAGAGGGTACCTTACAGGTCCACTTCTACGGGAGAGGGTACCTTACAGGTCCACGTCTAGGGGAGAGGGTACCTTACAGGTCCACGTCTAGGGGAGAGGGTACCTTACAGGTCCACTTCTAGGGGAGAGGGTACCTTACAGGTCCACGTCTAGGGGAGAGGGTACCTTACAGGTCCACGTCTAGGGGAGAGGGTACCTTACAGGTCCACGTCTAGGGGAGAGGGTACCTTACAGGTCCACGTCTAGGGGAGAGGGTACCTTACAGGTCCACTTTTGGACCTGTAACCCCAACCCACTACCCGCCCTGCTGTGTTTTTGGGGCCGGTGGAGAGGGAAAAACCACTTGGTACAAGAGCCGTATTCAAGGAAATGCTGTTATTTATTGCGCCAACTTAAAGTTACATTTTCCTTGTCTTTTGACAAACCGGAATCAACAAACAATTAATGTTCTTGAAAATAAACGTGGGAAAAATACAATCTTTTTTTAACAATAACAAAGTTATTTTTACAAGAACAACATGGCCTTCGAGATTGGACCAGGACCAGAACATATTTCCGAGAGGAAGGGTCTTCAAAGGGAGGGTATGCAACAGAAACCAGCATGGGAGCAAGACATTCACAGTATTCAGAACGGTGGGCAACTGACCACAAAGCATGCAAAGACAACCTGTTAAATAAAGCTTTAACAAAAGTATATTATAAAGTAAACACTGGCCCAACGGCACATTTTGGAACTTCAAAACAAACGTCAGAAAAAATGCACACACACACACACACGGTAGTAAAAGGCCCCCGGTGGTCCTGGGTCACATGGCTCCTTGGCCCCGCCCTCTCGGTCACTCCTCAGTGGTCCTGGGTCACATGGCTCCTTGGCCCCGCCCTCTCTTGGTCACTCCTCGTTGGTGAGGTTCTCCGAGCTGCCGTGGATCACCAGCGACAGGTGGGTCACCGATGACAACTGAGCTTCTGGAACAGACAGAAACATAGAAGGTTCACATTCACATGGAGGACGAGATGGGGAGCCAGGCCGCCCCCCCGTAATCCGCTATTGGCTGTGAGGATCTGACCATCACATAGGGCAGCCATGATTGGTCTGTTACGCAGACCCATCGCATTCCTCAGAAATGCGTTGACTTGCGCAGAATAGTAAATGTTGCATTAAGATTGTATACATTTAATTCAGATACACATTTTTGGCAAGAACTTCTGAACCCCATAAAAACCATCAACATGACAAACATTTGGCAGCAGGGATGAAAGATCTGGGGTCTCCAAGTGACTGTTTAGGTGGTGTCTGCAACTGACTATGTTTGGGTGGTGTACTTAACTATGTTTGGGTGGGGTATTTGAGTGACTGGACGGTGTACTTGACTGTTTGGGTGGGGTATTCGAGTGACTGGACGGTGTACTTAACTACGTTTGGGTGGGGTATTCGAGTGACTGGACGGTGTACTTAACTATTGTTGAGTTGGGTCTTCGACTGATTAGGTTTAGGTGGTGTATTTAACTATGTTTGGGTGGGTGTTGGACTGACTAGGTTTGGGTGGGGTCATTTAATGTATTAATATTCAGCCAGTTGTGTTGATAGCGTGATATACTCGGTATGTCATTGCCTAGTGCAGTTCACCCACCCAGACTCTGTCCCGCTGAGCCCAGCGGCACCCTCTCCATCAGGTCCTCCTGCAGAGCAGAACACAGAGCGTCAGGGTCTAGAGGAGGTCTAGAGGAGGACCAGGGTCTAGAGGAGGGTCTAGAAGAGGACCAGGGTCTAGAGGAGGTCTAGAGGAGGACCAGGGTCTAGAGGAGGTCTAGAGGAGGGTCTAGAGGAGGAGGAACAGGGTCTAGAGGAGGAGGAACAGGGTCTAGAGGAGGTCTAGAGGAGGAGCAGGGTCTAGAGGAGGAGGAGCAGGGTCTAGAGGAGGTCTAGAGGAGGATCTAGAGGAGGAGGAACAGGGTCCAGAGGAGGGTCTAGAGGAGGGTCTAGAGGAGGAGGAGCAGGGTCTAGAGGAGGAGGAGCAGGGTCTAGAGGAGGAGGAGCAGGGTCTAGAGGAGGTCTAGAGGAGGAGCAGGGCCTAGAGGAGGAGCAGGGTCTAGAGGAGGTCTAGAGGAGGAGCAGGGTCTAGAGGAGGTCTAGAGGAGGAGCAGGGTCTAAAGGAGGAGGAGCAGGGTCTAGAGGAGGTCTAGAGGAGGAGCAAGGTCTAGAGGAGGGTCTAGAGGAGGGTCTAGAGGAGGAGCAGGGTCTAGAGGAGGTCTAGAGGAGGGGCAGGGTCTAGAGGAGGTCTAGAGGAGGGTCTAGAGGAGGTCTAGAGGAGGTCTAGAGGAGGACCAGGGTCTAGAGGAGGTCTAGAGGAGGAGCACCAGGGTCTAGAGGAGGTCTAGAGGAGGGTCAGGGTCTAGAGGAGGTCTAGAGGAGGTCTAGAGGAGCAGGGTCTAGAGGAGGTCTAGAGGAGGAGCACTAGGGGCGGGGGGGAGGGGGTCCTGTTGGGAGTGAACCCCGGGGGACCGTAGTGACTCACCGCGTCCCGCCGTGGGGCTGCGATTGGTTGAATCTCAGGGGTTCCCTGCTCTTCGTCCTCAGGTCCCGGTCCAGAGGAGAGTCCTGTCCACCAGAAGAAGTTCAGAATAGCACGGTGGAGCACGGTCGGACCTTCTCGGAGAAACAGGTTCAGTGTCAAACAGACTGGGGACGGAAACCTTATCTGCCCTTCCTAGTACCCCGGTGTGCAGACATCTGTTTTATTCCTAAACTAATTGACATAGCTTCTATAGGACGCGTTTGATATCTTGCCATGGACAGGGAGCGCCAGTGGAAACCAGAGTCCATCCTTCCATATCAACAGAGACTTTCCCCAGAGGAGACATTGTAACAAGGGGTTCTTCATCAGACTAGTACAAGTCTTCTCCTTTGATGGAGCAGGGCACGGGAGCTGTCCAGACCAGAGGAGCGCCCTCTGAAGAGGGTCCACAACGGGCACTTCTACCCTCCTATACTACAACAGCACTATGAGCCTCAATAGTCACGTCTGATTGGCAGGCCCTCCCCGCCACCAGAGGGAGGCGCGTCAGTAACTGACCTCTAGCTCCCGCCCCCTGCAGAGGACGTCCTTCTGTTGGACGTTCGTCTCCTGCCAGCTCCCTGCCGGCTGCCACCGCTGTTGCTATGGAGACAAACGCAAAACAACAAATGAGAAAAACAGTACAACACACACAATGGCGATCTATCGTTGAACTACCCTACTCCACTAACTACTAGTGGTTGGGTTGGCTGAACCCAAGAAGCGTTACGCCTGGTAACGTTTAGGATTACATTTATTCATTCCCCTGTGCTTAGTCTGTTTTCTGACTAATTTTACTGCGCTGTGAGAAGTCCTTGAGTTTCAAAACTACGTACGCCAAAAAGGTTATTATGATAAACTAGGAGTAAAGTGAGGAAAACCGCCCAACAAAAGGAGCAGAATAACCACGGTCACGTATGGGTTCAATGTGGAGGTGCGCTGTCCAAGATGAACAAACCTCGAGGTTCTCCCACACGCGGAGAAGGTCCCTGTTCCATCACCGTCTGCCAAAGGAGACACATCATCAGGAGCATTCACAGGCTGGGGCCTCGTAAACAGGCCTGAGGGTCAGACCGATGAAGACTCACCTCATCCGGAGACACCACCACCTCCTCCGCCAGGGGAGGCCCCTCCAGTCTGGAGGGAAGGAGCTCCTCCTCGCCATCTGAAGAGGGCAAAGGCACCTCCTCTGCTAATGGAGTGACCTGCACCTCCTCCTTGGTCGAGGGCATCAGCACCGCGTCTGTAAGAGGCAGCTGCACCTCCTTCTCTGTAGGACAGCTCAGCGCCTGTGTAGACCTCTGCTGCCCCTCCTCTGAAGAGGGATTCACCACCTCCTCCCGGGTACAGGGCACCACCTCCTCCTGGGTACAGGGCACCACCTCCTCTGAAGAGGGATTCACCACCTCCTCTGAAGAGGGATTCACCACCTCCTCTGAAGAGGGATTCACCACCTCCTCTGAAGAGGGATTCACCACCTCCTCCTGGGTACAGGGCACCACCTCCTCTGAAGAGGGATTCACCACCTCCTCCTGGGTACAGGGCACCACCTCCTCTGAAGAGGGATGCACCACCTCCTCCCGGGTACAGGGCACCACCTCCTCCTGGGTACAGGGCACCACCTCCTCCCGGGTACAGGGCACCACCTCCTCCCGGGTACAGGGCACCACCTCCTCCCGGGTACAGGGCACCACCTCCTCCCGGGTACAGGGCACCACCTCCTCTGAAGAGGGATTCACCACCTCCTCTGAAGAGGGATTCACCACCTCCTCTGAAGAGGGATTCACCACCTCCTCTGAAGAGGGATTCACCACCTCCTCCTGGGTACAGGGCACCACCTCCTCCTGGGTACAGGGCACCACCTCCTCCCGGGTACAGGGCACCACCTCCTCTGAAGAGGGATTCACCACCTCCTCCTGGGTACAGGGCACCACCTCCTCTGAAGAGGGATGCACCACCTCCTCTGAAGAGGGATGCACCACCTCCTCCACAGTGCCCAGCAGCTCGTCAGGAGCCGCTGAAACACCACAAACCAAGACACACACGGTTAGCATTCACGCTTATGGTCATTCTGGCTAAAGCCGATCCGTTGTCCGTTATTTATAATTACATCCATTTTAGTTTATAAAGACACGTGTCATTTACATCACACCACAAACACAGGCTCGATGAGTTAACGGATGATCATATTTCTGGGGTCAGGCCTTTGCCGCCACCTAGGGGACTGTGAGGGAACAGCCCCTGCATCGTTCCCTGCAGGACAGTGAATCCCTGAAACCAGCATTGGTTTGCTTCCTGACTATAATGGTAAACATGTAGCCGACCTCAGAGGAATGGTTGTATCGCCGTATGTTCAGCCTGGGGGAGGGATCACTCACCAGTGCCGGGCTGTGAAGGCCCGCAGGGGGCTGAAGGCGCCCCGTTGTCCTGTACCTACAGGACAAGCAGAACCCCAGGTCAGTCTGGCTGAACCCCACTGCTGCTGAACCCCAGGTCAGGCTGGCTGAACCCCACTGCTGCAGAACCCCAGGTCAGGCTGGCTGAACCCCACTGCTGCAGAACCCCAGGTCAGGCTGGCTGAACCCCACTGCTGCAGAACCCCAGGTCAGGCTGGCTGAACCCCACTGCTGCAGCACCAAGTAGGGCTCAACGATTATCCAATTCAAACCGGCATTGCAGTGTAACAGAACGCCACATGCAAATCTCAAATGTTTCAGTCCATGAGTGTATTTTTTTATATCTTTTTTTTTACCGTTCACGTTACTGACTGGAGATTAGGGCCCGACCGATGTTGATTTTTGAATGCCGATGCCGATTATTTTCAGAGAAAAATTACGATTACGATTTAATCGGCCGATTCAAAACAAAACAAAAAAAAGCATATAAAACGTAGTTTTTGATACCTTAAATATACTTTAAACACTTTTGACGAATATGTGAATTGAATGCAGAACCTTTGAGTGTTTTAGAATACATTTACAGTCAAAAATTAGTGTAATGTAAAATGTAAAATAAATCAATAACTCCCAATGTGCTGCGCTCGTGAGCAGTGACTAACACGTGCGTGCTGAGCAGTAGGGTTTCACCGTTAGTCTACAGTATAACAAATTAACATGGCCTGGGACCTAAAGAAAACATGCTCAAACAACGCGTCTTGTGCACATTGGTGAGGTGAGCGCGCAGCTGCCTGAGCGAGCGTGCTTTCATGTTGTACGGTAAAATTCAATCTCCTCTTTTTTACTCCAGCTAAAGTTGTTAGCTAGCAAGGCGAGTAGGAGCGCAATCTGCAGGATACTAAGCGCAAAAAAATAAATAATCGGTTGCAATCAGCGTCTTTTTGGCAGATGTCGATTATTTTCAAAAGGCTATAATCGGCCGATTAAATCGGCGGGCCGATTAATCGGTCGGGCCCTACTGGAGATCATTAAGATTCATATTAATTTTTCTGTTACAATTCAAAAGTTAAATAAAGATGTCATAATATCAATGATTCTACTTGGTTTAAGAATGCTTGAGTGTGATTGGCTGGGAGGAGGGCATTTACCCGGCAGCTTGCCCGCTGACCTGTCGGTTCTATTTGCTGCTGACAGAGCACAGCGTCACCAAATAGTAGATCAATACGCCACTTGTATATTTCGGAACACTCGATTCTGATTGGCTGCAGGGTGTCCATCAATCCCTTGTCTTCTCCCTTTGCGATTTTCCAGCTGAATTTAGGAAACTGGAATATGTTGGCATCAAACTTGCATCTGTGTCAATGATAGCATCGCCACGTCATGGCCACAGGTCTCATATGCTCACAGACAAAGCACAACGTTTTTCACCAAACATACCCACTCAAGTCTCTGCGGTCACAGAAAATAAGCAGTCTCGGAGCCCAATATGAACAATCCACCGGGATCTTTACCCATTCATTCACTGCCCAATGACGTGCTAATGAATGTTCCCTTAGTCACTTGGATTTTGGGTCAACACAAAAAGCCTTCTACTGATGGAGGGGTTGTCAAGGAGTGCATGAGTGCAGTAGCTGAAACCTTACTTAAGCGGAAACAGAAAGAAGAGCTTTGTGAGAAAATAAACCAAATGCCCATGTCAGAATCAGCCACAAAGAAAATTGAAATGTTAACCCACCATTATCTGTGAATTTTCACCATTTTGATTTTAAATGCAGCCCTTCATTACCTTGAAGAGATTAGTTTCAGTGGAGTCAGTAGAACCTCCTTAAATAATACATCTTCAGTGTTATCTGTATAATTGTGACAATAAATATTGTCGAAATGGTTTTGAATTGTTCTTCCCATATTGATCTGACAGTCAGTTGTTAATACATGCAGACGTTGATACAACTACTAAGCTACTTCAATATCACTCTGAATCATAACGTAAGTTAGACATTATGATGTTCCGGACCTTTGCTTGAGGACATTTCCTCTAACTGGATCTATTTGAATTTCTGTTGAATACCCCTGCTATAGACCCTATAATATATGTGGTATAAAGGCTGGGATGAATTTCAAATTACAAATATGTACCCTTTATGTTGAAAGTATTGACCGTCGCGATTCCCATTGAAACGAATGGCGCGGTGATTAGTCTTCAAAATGAGAGCTGGTAAATCGTGAAAAAATGAAATGAGCTGTAATCAGACAACGCGGTTATATGCTACAGACCCTAGAGTATCTGTGGTTATAAAGGCCCTTTCACAATATGGAATACAAACCAACAGTGAGACAATGCATATGGTGAATGGAATATATTTATACAGCGCTTTTCTAACCAGTTGCCACACAGCTCTTTATAGTTCACCCATTCACACACCGATGGCAGAGTCAACCATGTGAGGCGACTGCCAGCTCGTTGGGAGCAGTTATGGTGGGGTGTCTTGCTCAGTGACTGCTCAGTGACACCTCAGCACTCAGCTAGGGGATCGAACTAGCAACCCGCTCTGCCTCCTGAGCCCCCTGCTGCCTCATATAGGACGATACACGTTGTGTAGCATGGGATTGGAGCACATGGAAGTAGACATTTAATAATAAAAAAGGTTGTATTACTAAAAGGTATTTAATGAAGGTTCTGTAATGACTCACAGGTAGTGGCCCATCCATTCTGGGTGGGGTGCCTTCGCTGAGGGACGTCTCCAAGTCCCCGTCCTCCCGCGAAGTCTTATGAATAAAGAACATGGAAGAAGAGCCTCAAAATATGACTGAGTAGTCTTTAGCTGTGTAGAGCCCAACATCACCAGCCCCATCACTATACATTGTCTTAAATATGAAACGTGTATGATTTACACATTTCAGATTTCTTGTCTACTTTATTTACACGTAAATCATTACCATTTCTTCCACTCCCACCAGTGTTCCCTCGCTGTCGTCACTCAGTTCACCTAGAAAAGGTAGAGAACCCACCCAGGTAGAGAAAACACACACCATTAAGTCTAGGCCTGCGTAGATGCAACACACTTAAGAGTCCAACCAATGGCAAACAGTGGCTGGACAGTCCTTTTACCTTGGCCTGCACCTCAACAGTGTGTCTGAATGCACTGCAAAAAACGCTGGATAAAACCCAACTGCCACTAAACTAGACCTAAATAAACAGATGTGCTGCACTGTGTGGTCAGGGGGCGTCATGCTGTCCTTACCAGCCAGGAGTTGGGTTGGGGATGGGACACTGTGGGGGTCGCTGCTCTGGTTGTTGTTTGCATCCAGCTGGGGAGACAAGAACATAGCCCAGTGTGAGGGTCTGGACGAGCCATCCTGGTTGGCCCAAGCCAGACGTTTGGAAAGGCGGATGGGATCCGTGCGTGCCGCTTGGTGTCCCTAACCTGATCCGCTCGCGGCACCACCGACTCAAATACAGCGTCTGGACGGACGACCATCTCCCTCTCCTCATCGATCAACACAACCTGACGTTCAGGGGACAGGTTTACTTACACATGGCAAAGAAACATGGAGTTTTTATTGTAGTTGAAATAGACTTGTTTTTCCCAATCAATGCCCTCATGTTAATCAGCACAACAAAAACAAAAACTGAATGATTGACTGAATCATTTAGAAAAACCATCAAGCCGTGGTTAAATTCCATGTGAATTGTTTCCATGCGTTCCCTTACCAACGTTTGGTCCGGTAGGTTTTTCAGGATTATTGCTCGACACCATCGCTGGCTCGTCTGTGACCGGATGATACACATGGCCCCCACCGGCAGAGCTTCTGCCACTCTCAGTCCACCAAACTCTGCAGACACACCAAAGATGAGAAAACATTTATGATCCAGAGAACAGAATGCATGAAGAAGCTTTTAGAATGGAGAATCTTAATAGAACTGAACTGTGTGACTCACCAGAATCCAAATCCAGTTCCAGAGTTGCCGGAGTATCTTCTAGGCCGTCTTGATCAGGACCTGAACCCTTGTCATCAACTTGAGGGTCATCACGTTGGCAGTCCTGGTCCGGTTTGATCACGCTGTCGTCTGTGCTCAACGACTCCGGTTGACATGCTTCATCCTTATCCGATAGTGGGGCGGCTCCATCTCCAGGTTGAGCTTCACATAAAACAGGGACCTCTTCATCACCGACAGAGTCCGATTGCGGTGAATGAGTGGTTTGATCCAGGCTTTCCGAAGTCAGTTCTGACACCATAGCCACCTCAGAAAGTATGCTAGGCTCCTCAGACTTCTCAGAGCCAACGGTGTGCTGTTCATCTGGAGGGTCTCTTGGAGATTCCTTCTCCATGGTGTGATGCTCAGGTTCTTCTGCTTCACTCTTGGACTGTGGCATCGTCGTGTCTTGGACAGCAGAATCGCAGGGCAGTAATGTTGGGTGCACAGCCGATAGTTCCGTGGAATCAATGTTATTTTCAGTTCGGGAGCTTCTCCAGTATGATCTTGCCGTGGCATTAATCTTATTGCCTTCACACAACACCTGAACAATGCACTTGAATTCGCCCTCGTCTTCCCCCAGTACCTTCATAACGGTCAACTCCAACAACTTGTCCGTCATGAGCTCCGCTATGTGTTCAACTGCCCCCTCTGTCCAGGAGCCATTTGCATCATCAAACCCGTCAAGCTCGCACAGAAACGCCTGCGCTTTAATCTTGACGAGCTCAGAGGTAATTTCCCTCACATCTTTAATGTTGACTTGCGAGTCGTTTCCGTAGTCCACGAAGTGAGCAGAGAGTTTGCTGCCATCCAGGCTGCGGACCTCTGCTCGATACCACTGCTCGTCTGTGAAAAGGGCGACACACGCGCTGCCGTGCGAGAGCAGCTTCGGATCAAGAGGCTTGTGTGCGGCGTTTCCCAGCTCTGAAACGGCATGGGTGATTCTATCGAGCTCTTCACCGTCTGCAGGCTGACACCAGAAGGTATGAGGCCCTTTAATGGTTGCGACATAGGCCTCCAATTTCTGCCCCTCGGAGAAATTAGGTAGGAGATACCGAAGAGGTTCCACTTTCACATCCAAAGTCCTTGGTTTCTCCGACTGCTTGGGGGCCGGCTTTTTAGGCTCCAAGACCACTTTACTGCGCTGGGATTCTGTGCAATGTAGATGAGATACAGAACGCTGTTGCCGTTGTTCAGGGACATATTGTTCTATTGGTTGGGTGTCCACTTGGTCGGTCCACTGTTGCCCCGCCTCTATCCGGCTGGCCATGTTCCTTTGGTGTGGCGTTTTGTAGCGCTCCTGTGTCAGGTGTTCAGACTTCTCATTGAGTCGCTGCGAGTGCCTGTTTTCAGACCAAGAGGTTGCTCTTGATACTTTAACATCATTCTCAAGGTGAGGCACTGGTTTTGGGTCTGAACACGGTTTTCTCTTTGGAGCCTGAGTGTTATCCTTCAACTCTGGGACACCTTTTGGGAGGGCAGTCAGGAAGGTTTTTCTGATCTCAGAGTTGACTTGGCTTGTTTCGTCATACAGTTCAACAAGGAGTTTGCCGCATGGTTCTTTGGCTACAACCAATCCTCTGAATGAACCATCTGTGGCTTTCGTCTTAAACCAGCTGTTAACCTCGCTTTGAACATTGGCGGGGACGTCGGCGAGACCACACTCGATCGCTTGCACCGGCACCATCATGATCTCAGTAGCCTCCATAGGAACAGGGAGTATGCCCGCTTTGTCCACCTCGAGAGTGTCACCATAATCTACAAAGAAGACACGAATGGATGGCTTTGTGGCCTTGATCAGTCCTCTATACCAGTGTCCATCGGGATACTTTGCAAAGCACACCGTTCCAAACAATGTGGGGAGTTTAGCGTTTTTTAGTCGTTCACACAAGCTCTGCAGCTTCACTGTGAGGTCTTCCACCACATCAAAGTTGCGGTCCAGCTGGCAGTAGAACTGATTTGCGCTATCCACAGATGTTACCGTCATCATCTCCTCCGTCCCCATTTTGATGTTGTGTGCAGAGTAACAGTACGTGTCCAGTCGAATCAACGGCGCAGGAATCTTCTTTGGAGGCGTGCTTTTTGACAGCTGGAGCATACGAGTGCAAACACTTTCAAAAGGCGTTTCCAGATCGACAATGTTATGCAGAACCTTCTGTTCACTGTACATGGTTGCGTACACAGTGCATTTTAAATCCACATGCTTGGACACAGCAGTCTCGACAAATTCCTTGAACTGTGCCCTTGCCTCCTGGTTCCAATCTTTAATAGGCGACAATGGTTCCTCCGGATTGTAAAGAGAACAGCGGAAAGCTTGTCCTTTGAGTTTCAGAAATGCTGGGCATATCTTCCTCAGGTTGCACAGGGGGACAGCTGCCTGCGTCTTTCCAAAGTCCACAAACAGCACATTGACATGGCGTGTCACATGCCTGTGGATTACAATGGCCCGGTACCACATTCCATCGTCAGGATGGCGAGCGACGCATAACTTTTCCGCAAAGGGAGAGAACTGACTCTCAGCGTAGTAGGTCTGCAAGTCCTGCATGAGCAGTCCGAGAAAAGTCATGTTCCGAGTCAACTGGCACCAGAAATCATTTGGGCTATCAATGCAAGATACGTTGACCTCAAGGGTGCTTCCGATTGCAAACCTTTGCTCACCGAGTGTAGCAGGTCGGCCCTCATTGTTGTTGAGATCAACAGGGTTTTGAGTTTGACAATCTGAGATAGAGTCCTTGACAACCAATGGCGCGGCACCACGGTTCGGTTCCAGGGTAGTCATGGCATGTGGAGAGGCGACTTTGTACCTATCTTCACTCTGTGCATCGTCCTGCACTGCAATGTCATAACTGCACATTAGCTTGCCCACGTCTTTTTCTCCATGTGCTACAGAGTCCGTCAGTCGGACACCATAGCCACCGTCATACTGGGTGACCACCCGGCTGTGCAGGAGTTTATCTGTAACCGATCTTGTGAAAAAGTCAACCTCTGTGCGGGTCCACCTCTCGTTTCTTGGCTTGACGCCTGCAAGCTTACATTGTAATGCAAGTTGAGGGAGCTCTCTGAACTTGTCTGGAAGAAAGCAGATGCTTCCCTGGTCAACAACTTCTGTTTTTCCATAATCAACCAAGAAAACTTTGATTTTGGTTTCCCTCACTTCAACTACCCTTGATCTGTACATAAGGCCATCTTGTAGCCTAGCTGCACAATAGGAGCCAACAGTTGGGTTGACGGGATCCCTGTCCAGGTCAGAAATGCCAGCCATCAGATGATCAAATTCGATGGCATATTTCTGTGTCTGAATCCAAAACTCGGACGGCGAAGAGACACGGAGGACCACCACAACAAGGGAAGAACCGAGAGGAAGATCTTCCACCGGTATTTGTTCTTTGGGTGTCTTTCTTCCAACGAGCTTCACAGCCTTGGGAGAGCTCTGGGCATCTCCTTGACCTTCATGTGGAGCTTGATCACCGGTCTTACACAAAGGGCCGTCCACAGAATTATCCACAAGCAGCTTCTCGCTTTCCAGCAGGCAACGCTCAGTGGAGCCAAACAAGGTGTTCAGGTTTTTATTGTCTTGGCCGTACAGCGTGACATAATGAACGCCTTCCGAGAGGCTGTGGTACTCGAATCTGGCGACCACGGTTTGGCACAGCAGAAGGGACCGGAGTTGGTCGATTTGGCCGGCCGTCCAGCCCACCCCTTTGTCGATGATGCCGTGGAGGGAGGTGATGTAGGTCACGACCGGCATTCTGAAAAACTCGGCCGCCAGCGGTTTTACATTGTCCACGAGAACAAACTGTTTCTTTCCAGAGTCGACATTGAACACTTCCACGGCGTTGTTGGCCGGAAGGATCTGCCGTACGACCGACCGGTACCACTTCCCGTCATTTCCTCTCGCTGCACATGGAGATCCAAGCGTATCAGGGCCAGTGGAGCTAGAGGTCCGGCCTTCGTAATGCTTTGTTAATTTCTCAGAGAGTTTCTTTAGTTCTTGCGAGCAAACTTTGAGCTGGCAGAACACCCGCAGTGGGCTGGTCACCTCGGTGATGATGACCGTCTCCACAATCCCTATGGGCAGCTCGACATACATGAAGGACTGCTGTTGGTCAAAAGGCTCACCCCTGTCCGCTGTGGACTGCTGAGGGGGCCCTGGGGAAAGTGCTATTCTGTTGTCAGAATGCACCGACTTGAGCACATAGTCGTTGAACTCAGGAGGAGACAAACATTTGGCAAACCCCATCTCGTGCATTTGCTTCGATATGCATGCAATGTGCAAGAGAAAGGTTCTCTGTGGAACAAGCACATCTTGAACCAATGCCCTCACCGTCATCCCAGAGAGTGAATCAAGAAACTGCAGAGCCATTGGAGACCACCTGTTGTCAGGGGAGAGCGGCAGGATATTGGACAGCACACAGAATTCAACCTCGGGTGGCAAGAGAAAGTAGTCTTTCTTGCCCCATGCCAACAAGTTTGTGGTGGCCCCATGTATCCAACCCTTGTCAATGAGGAACACTGTGTAATTATTGCCATTTCTCGATACTATGCGTGTTCGGAACCAGGTATCATCGACACAGGCCAAGCACTGGTCTCCAGGATCTCCGTCCTGCTCTCGAAACAGTTCACCGGGATACTGAATGGACCTTTCCATGCACTTATATTCTGCTTCCCTTTCTTTGTTGAAGTTGGCCCATAACTCTACAAGCACACAGTTGGCGTTCAAATTGACACGAGTTACCAGAACAGTAACATCCGATCCCACCGGCGGAAGTCCAGGTATTGAAGACATTTTGGATCTTTTTCCAGAATTTGTTTTTGATCCGTTTAAAGCTCTTCAGATATACAGCTCACATGTTCAGAGGATGTGTCTGAAATTTGACAGTCACATGACAGAATTAGTCCACATCGAGTATTAAAATAAAATAGCCAGAAAGTAGTAATATTATTATGATCTGAAATTTGCATTTTTGGTGGGTTTGGGTTTTTCCACACAAATAGTACAGTAATATTAAAAGTGCACTGCGGTAACTGGGTTACAGAAGCATGTTGATGAGACATTATAGCATACATCAATAGCCAAAGGCTTAATCCAACCATAACAGACAAAAACCGAGGGGAATTTCAAAGATATTGGATGGTTAGACAAATATGACGAGATCACTAGATTAACAGCGCTTAACTTATTCCTGCGGTGTTAATTTACATCTTTGTGTTGAATACATTCCAGGGCTCCAGAGTGCGCCTAATTTGGGCGCACATGCGCCTAGAATTCGGGGTAGTGCGACTGAAAATTTATCTGGTATAATTATTATTTTTTTTTTTACAGAGCAGTCTATTCATAATATTATAATGACCACGGAAGAGGCTGTGAATTAAGTATTGATTAGACAGCGATTTATTAGAAACCTAATAAACCGTTGGAACACGCAAGACCGGTAACCATAGCAACGCCGGTAAACAAACCCGCGAAACCCAATCCGGGTTTTACTGAAGGCATTTATTAAATGGTCAAAATATTATTAATCAGCAGTGTTGGTAATAAGGCCGTTTAAAAGAACGGCGTTACGTAACTAATTACTATTTCCGTCGTTACAACACCGTTACTGTACGAAAAATGCAGTGCGTTACTATGAATTGATTGAATAAACTCCGTAATCCGAACGCAGTCCTGGCTCCAAACACAAACTGCTAGTGAGGAGACCGGGTTGATTAACAACAAGAAAAGCGATTATGATTGGTTAAGGCAGAGTCATGCATCATGGTAGCCAATCGGAGCCAGTGTTTTTACACACAAGGCAGGACACGCACGCCACACACACATGCACCAAAACCGATTCGATGAAGCAGCAGAAATGGCGAGTGCGGAGCAATCCGATGAAAAGTTGGCATTTTTCTGTAGTATCTGGCAGATCTTCCACAGCCTTTGCAACCAAGCAAATTTAAATCCAGGCCCCATCCACACTAACCCGGGTAAATGTAAAAACGCACATCCGCAATGAAAATGATCTCCGTCCACACTATAGTTTTCATATCGTTTTCAGAATGTTTTGCATCCACGTTCCACACTGAAATTATTTTGATAAACAGTTGTTTTCATGGTTACGTAACTCCACCACGCCTCTCTGTTTAGATTACAGGCGCGCGATCAGATGATATTTACAGTTGATCAGCTGGTTAATCATTTTCGACCCGGCCTTGTCCAGAAACGCCGCTCCAAGTAGGCTATGGTTTGAACTCTCATCTTTCGTTTTGTTTTACCATCACTTAAGGTACGAACACACCAAACGCGTAACCCGCGTAAGATTTACGCACGTAACACAGCTAAAATGTTGCTTGACCATTTTGTGTCAAAAATGGTCCTACGCAGCTACGCGCCTAGATGAGTCCATGTCCATGCAAGTGAACGGAGCGATCCCTCTTCGTCATAACTATCAAACCAAACATCCTTCACATTCACCGAGCGAACATTACGAAAGTAAAATGCACATTTCTCGCTAAAAATGTTTCCATAAACGCATTTAATGGCGTAACTATGTTACTATTTCCACCCAGAATAAAGAAAGTTGTCGGCCGTGGCTGCGCTGGAGTCCAGGGTAGGAAACCCAAACGCCGCCGTGTTTGGGTGATAGAGTTTAGATCGGGTTAGATTAAATAATCTCGGATATAAATAACAATAATCGGGTGAAATAACTTCACATGGTGTGTCTGGTGTGTTTCCAGCATTCGTAGTGTTGATCAGCAGATATATAGTCCGCCAAGACGTTGAGGTTGCTTAGCAACCAGACTCTGTCCATGCAAGTGAACGGAGCGTTCCCTCTTCGTCATAACTATCAAACCAAACATCCTTCACATTCACCGAGCGAACATTATGAAAGTAAAATGCACATTTCTCGCTAAAAATGTTTCCATAAACGCATTTAATGGCGTAACTGTTACTATTTCCACCAAGAATAAAGAAAGATGTCGGCCGTATGCTTCTGTGCAAGCGTCACTACTCTCTGCCAGTGACGTTGGGTCAAGCTCCACGCTGATTGGCTATCACGGCTAAGCATCACGCGTAGGAGCGTAAAAAGTTCAATTTTTTGAACTCCGCGCGTATGCGCGTACATGCGTTAGGTGCGTATATATACGCAGCTCATACGCGGCTAACGAGGCTAAAATGTTGCTTTAGCGCATGTAACGCATCTACGCAGCTCATACGCGCGTAAACCAATGGTTCCCTATGGAAAAATTGCAGATTTTATACGCGTCGTACGCGGGTAATGCGGTTGGTGTGGCCGTACCTTTAAGAACATTAAGTACAGCGCTCGCCTCCGGCGTTGGAGCAACGAATATGTTTGACTCAATATGTCGAGTTGTTTCTGGAGATAAATGAGTGCAATGTACAGAGAGATCCTCATTTGCATTTCACCTGCGATTCTTTTGATGAGCTTCTATAGCGCAAGCTTGTGGCAGTGTCATGGCAGTGTCATGGCAATCAAACGTCATTGTTTCTGAAAGCCTCCGTCTGTCCACACTACAACGCAAACCCAGCGTTTTCACATTTATCCACCTCAGCATCGTTTTCAGTGTCGGAATTCTCTGTTTTAGTTTGGACGGAAGGACTAAACGGATGAATATTGATGCATTTGTTGATTTACCCGGGTTAGTGTGGACGGGGCCTCAGTTGGAAGCATATCAGGGCCTTGAATCGGCAGTTCAACCATTTAACACATTAAGGCCAAGTGAAAACTGCTCAGAAAAATCCAAATCTTTCACATAAAGCAACTTTCTTTTTTTTTTTAAGTAAAGCAAAAAGTTACTTTCCCTGGTAACTAGTTACTTTTATTATAGAGTAATTCAGTTACTAACTCAGTTACTTTTTGGAACAAGTAGTGAGTAACTATAACTAATTACTTTGCAGCTGCCCGGAGCCCAGACGCTGTCACTTCCTTGATGACCAATCATTCTCTTCCCATGATTGATATATGCAAGAAAACGCCTGCATGTTAAACCTATATTTGCTGTTAATTCAATTGTTATAATAAACATAATACCCATCTGCAAGTAGGGCGGCTTAATTATGGGAAAAATCATAATCACGATTATTTTGGTCAATATTGAAATCACGATTTTTCAAACGATTATTTTTGAGTTGGAAAACATGTATTTTTTCTCCCAAAAAAGAACTTTGTAACTGAGAACTTTGAAATTCCGCCTTAAAATATACACAAAATGGTCAAAAAGAAAATATTCCAATCTAAAATAATATACAGAGCTCTCCAAAACTCGATTATGTTAATTTTGTGATGGTTTGACGCTGAAATCGCGATCAAAATTCGATGAATCGCCCAGCCCTATCTGTAAGTATCACCATATTGTGGCTTTGCCTATAAACCCTTTATAATAAAACTGGCATTGTTGTTTGCGCCTCTACACTAAATTAGTGTCTTAAAAAGGAGGTTGCATGTTAAACGAGAAATAGGGTGTACAATGGATCTGGGATATGTTTAGTATGATAACGAGTTGGAATGTTCGTTTGGGAGCAAAGTAGCGTGTATAGACGCATTCTAACATAACGCTATGAACTTGGATCGATGGGGGCATCTGTTATGGTAAAAACGAAATCGCTATTTTATACCACTTAAAAGGCTAGAAGTAGCCTGACACTTCTTTGGTTGTATAATGAGGGTCTTAACATATAAGATAACATATAAGCTCTCCACAACCTTGCCCCCAGTTACCTCTGCGACCTCCTCCCAGAATACACTCCCTCCCGCTCCCTCCGCTCAACCTCTGCTGGACTACTATGTATCCCCACATCACGACTCACTACAATGGGTGCCCGGTCATTCAGCTGTTCAGCACCCAGGCTCTGGAACTCTCTCCCCCCACACATAAAACAGTCAGACACCATTACAACCTTCAAGTCACAACTCAAAACTCACCTGTTCAAACTCGCACACAACGTCTAACTGATCACTGTTTTGATTGTTTGTTTGTTTTGTCATGTTTTATTTACCGATTTATTTTTTTCCCACAATGTCTTGTTTTTTAAACGATTTATGATGACTATATGCTCTGTAAGGTGACCTTGGGTGTCTTGAAAGGAGCCTCTAAATTAAATGTATCATTATTATATTATTATAAAACGAGGCATTGATAACTTTACAATTGTACAGATTGTAGATTAAAAAGGACATTTTATACACACGATACCATCAGTAGTTCACCCGTCGATGCCATTTTGTTTTTAAGACTCGATAAGTAGATTGGCAAACACAGAGCTTGCGTATTGCTGACGGATGTCACAATCTCTGTGTTCATCAATCTATTTGTAGAGCCTTATAAACAAGATGGCGTCGACGGGTGAAATACTGATGGTATTGCAGTGTTTCCCACACATTGACGAGACTATGGCGGCCCGCCATAGTCTAATTTCGGCCGCCATAGTCTCTGCGTGCACATGAATTATTATTATTATTAAAAAAAAAAAAAAAAAAAATTTTTTTTTTTTTTGCTCAGGCGAAGTTTGAAGACATACACCTCCCCCCCCCCCCCCCCCCCCCGTCAACAATCGCTCCATACCCCCCCCCCCCCCCCCCCCCCCGTCAACAATCGTTCCATACCCCCCCCCCCCCCCGTCAACAATCGCTCCATACCCCCCCCCCCCCCCCCCCCCCCGGTCAACAATCGCTCCATACCCCCCGTACCCCGTCAACAATCAACAATCGCCCCATACCAGCCCCCTTCCCCCCCCCCCCCATAGTCTCCAAAATTTCTGTGGGAAACACTGTATTGTGTATAAAATTTCATTTTTAATAAATAATCTGTACACTTACAAAGTTATCAATGCCTCGTTTTATATGTTAAGATCCTTATTATACTACCAAATAAGTGTCAGGCTACTTTTAGCCTTTTAAGTGGTTTAAAATAGCGATTTCGTATTAACTATAACACATGCCCCTATCGTTCCAAGTTTATAGCGTTTTGATAGAATCGGCTAAAAACAGTCAACGGAAGAATGCGTCTATATGCGCTTTTTTGCTCCAAAACAAACATTCCAACTCGTTATCATACCAAACATATCCCAAATCCATTTTACACCGGATTTCTCCTTTAATAGTACAAAAATATAAAAAACATAAGACCCCCCCAAACACTCACCATTTAAAGCACTTTGGGTACCTAGAAAATAACTATATAAATACTATCAACTTAGATATAAACTTATTGCTGTATCATATCACAATCCATTATGTTCTTTTCTGTTTGGAAAGAAGACTTAGTCAAACCATGGTGCTCAGCCATACTAAATAAAACTCATTACAACTCCCTTTATTCCATCGCCATGATACCAGTAGCCCCTCGTGTTAGCTCCTGTTCTATAGGAGCTAACACGTTCTATAATATGATTTTCTCTCTATTTTTTGTAGTTTAATCGTTTCAATGAATTGATAACCATTTATTCTTGCAGTTGCTGTTGTGGCACCAGAATTCCCCATCTGTGATCAGTAAAAATACATTATAAGGGGAAATGTGTACAATAGTTGATTCTAATCGTTGCATTTAAAAGAATGGTATGGTACAAGTCTGATAAGTATGTACAATAAATTCGTTAGTATGTTTGAACTAATGTATAATCCCATGAAAACGAATATTGATGCGTTTGTTACCACAGAAGGCCTTTTATGTCTGCATAGGGAGCAGGACGATTTTTATATTTTTGAAGGCCCCTATTTCTTAGTCCTGACGAACACCCGGTCAACGAAGGATCGTGGCGGCAATATAAACCTAATATAAAATAACCATAACACTTTCAATTTTCAATAACCACTCATCCGTTTACTGCGTCCATTCATATGTATTACACTTCGCAGGTATTTCTTACCGCTCTAACGACCACGTTAGCAATAGTTTCGGCGTTGCTAACAGTTTGGTTCCTGAAGTGCGTCCGCCAAGGTGCGAGCCGCTGCGCCTGAAAATGCAGGAAGTTGGCGGTCAGAAGTCAATATAGTTATACTGCGTCGAACTAAACCGTCAATTAATTCGTCTTCTGCGTTTTCAACATTCGTTTTAGCACATTAACTTACATGGAGATCGGGCACACGGTTTGGCGATCAGCGAGTTGCCAGTTCCCTCGTTCCCGAAAATGGATGCTGACCGAAGAGACTCAACTTTGACCTTCAACGGAAACGATGCGCGCGATTGTTTTAGTCAACTTTTTTAACACGAAGCTCCTTTTAAACATGATCTTTCACATATAATTATAGTTGTATTAGTTCAAGAAGTACTATTAATTAATTGATTTTATTTTAAGCCATTCATTTAACTATAAAAACATGAATAATATAAATGTTTTATGCTTGCATGAAAAATAAATGTGAATCAGTGCTTACTTCGGCAGTAGATATTTTTTCTATTTAGAAATAAAGGTACTGTCAGGAAAATTCAGAACAAAAAAAACGATGTAGTGCTTATGATCTGCATCATGCTGTTGAATAGTGGCGAAGCCACGCCACTTCCGGTAGATCCCCTATGAGATCGAAAAATATGAATGGATTTCAATGGAGAGAAAGTAATTATTTTCTGGTCCCAGTCTTTATATGCCCTGGATTACACATATGTTGTTTGTGGATTTAAATTATAATTTTTCATGCCAACAGTTTGCCCGTTTATTGTGCAATTGTTCAGTCAAAGGCTGTAGAGAAAACACAATGAGAAAGACTACAATGCTGTGTTCCAATATCCATGCTTCCATGAGTACACTTAAACGTAGTACACTATCCGTACTCACTAAGTGCGCTGATTTTCAGATGTCAGTGTTGTTCCAAATCGAATACTCCGTGGTGCACCAACCGGAAATTACGATCACGACTGCCGCCGCGGCTCCTCCCCCGCAATAAACATCCCGATTTGAACGGTGAACTCTTTACGCCTAGCAGCTATAAAAATCTATAAAATCTATAAAAACTACAAAATGACTCTATTAATGCAGGCTATGTGGAAAATGCGCCGACTTTGGCTCAGCCTGGCTCCGCCCTCTTCCGCTACGTAGATAAGATGGCTGCTGTTGAGTACGAAAAGTGTACGTCATCGATCCACACTTCGCGATTTGACCGTTTTGAGTACACTATCCGGGTCCTTTCGGACCCGGAAAATTATCATTTAAATCCACAAACAACATATGTGTAATCCGGGGCATATAAAGACTGGGACCAGAAAATAATTACTTTCTAACCCTAACCTCCATTGAAACCCATTCATATTTTTCGATCTCATAGGGCCCATGCGCTCTACCGGAAAGGGCGTGACATCGCCACTCTGTACTCAAGATTTACTATGGACGCGATTTTCAGGGAACTATATGATAGTGATTATTTTTTTTATTGGGATGATACAAAGTAACTGAACCGATATACATATAAATGATGAAGAATGCATTGCCTTTGTCCAAACAGTGGATACAATTAAAGAAACACATTTATTTGTATGCGTTCATGCATACATTACATATTTTACGGTAGTTTTTAACATGGAAAGATGTGTTAATAAAGTCAAACCCTCAAAAATAATTTAGAAACTGGACGCGTTCACCACAGACCCGGAAGTGCGTCATCAGCATGCGACTTCGTCTCCTCGCAGCTATTCAGCAGTGAAACGCAACGCAGCGCTGCTGTTTATATCCTCTCCTCTCTCCTTTTCGATCTAAAAGTCGACATCTCACGGACTCACCATGGCGATGCAGGCAGCGAAACGAGCCAACGTGAGTCCTGACGTTTAATTTGGGTGTTTGAGAGTAACAACGATGAGTGAAGCTTCGAAGCTAACGATAAATAAACAGAGAAGCTAATGCTAAAATAGCTTCAGGCTGCCGAGTTTAACAAAAACTCACATTTCCTTATAATAGGTGGTAAATGTGGATTTTAAAACCCCCGTTTAAGGGAAATCCAAATCATATTGCATTTTCCACCACATTGAACCCTGAACTGTTTGACAAATGTTTAGAATTGTCTGACCGTCGAACACATTGCTTTGTATCATCATGAGGTGTCTCGTTGGACTTTTGAGCGTGTCTCTACATTGACCTGTACGTTCCTAATGGATCTCCTTAAATGGTCTATCGCTCTATAGATCCGGTTGCCCCCTGAGGTGAACCGAATCCTTTACATCAGGAACCTACCATACAAGATCACAGCCGAGGAGATGTACGACATCTTCGGGAAGTATGGACCGATCCGCCAGATCAGAACGTAAGGAGCCGCTCTTCAGGCACCCCCGACGGGATACACGTATGCCGAACGCTAACACGTCTTCAAATAGTTGTTTAACTATTTCCAAAGGATAAGAATTTGGAAAGATCAAGTTTGTACTTTTTTAAACTGATAGCCAGGAATCTTTTAATATCGAACTAGCTGTGTTTTAGGAAGTGATTATCTTGATTTGGGACTTAATGTAGAGTACTTTTCTTGAAGGCTTCATTACAGCCATGCTACCAAATTTGTTATGCAATCTATGGACTTGAATTAAAGGACAGATCAACCTCAGGCTACTTGGTCCAGTGTACCAACTGGGAGGCTGAAATCAACGTTATACACCTGGTTTGGACACACCCATGTGTGATGTCACTAAAGGGTCCATTTCAAAATGGCGTTTAACGGCAAATCACGTAACAACCGCTGCATTCTAACTGAAACATCCTGTGCGCTCTCAGCGGAAACACCCCAGAATCCAGAGGGACGTCCTACGTGGTTTATGAGGACATCTTTGACGCCAAGAACGCCTGCGACCATCTGTCGGGCTTCAACGTGTGCAACCGCTACCTGGTGGTGCTTTACTACAACGCCAACAGAGTACGGACTCATGGGCTGGATTTCATTACACTGCTCGCTTACTTACACCCAACTTACACTTACTTACACCCAACTGTGTCTGCTTACAGCCAACACTCAACCCAGGCTTACAGCTAACACTCAACCCAGGCTTACAGCCAACACTCAACCCAGGCTTACAGCTAACACCCAACCCAGGCTTACAGCCAACACCCAACCCAGGCTTACAGCCAACACTCAACCCAGGCTTACAGCCGACACTCAACCCAGGCTTACAGCCGACACTCAACCCAGGCTTACAGCCGACACTCAACCCAGGCTTACAGCCGACACTCAACCCAGGCTTACAGCCGACACTCAACCCAGGCTTACAGCCGACACTCAACCCAGGCTTACAGCCGACACTCAACCCAGGCTTACTGCCGACACTCAACCCAGGCTTACAGCCGACACTCAACCCAGGCTTACAGCCACCACAGCTGTTAGAAATACAAAGACTTTACAAACGTATTAATCTGCACACCATTCTTCATAATATATGTCCCTTGGATGAAGGGCCTATAGGCTGACCATAGTATGTGTATTATATTTATATCCACATTTATTAACAGGGCAGCAGGACATGAGGCTACGGTTTATTTACCAACATACATTAGGACAGTCGGTACAATAATGTACCAAATACGACAATCTTCAGTTCTTCAGCATACTTTAGTGGGTTGAGAATTTCCTTGCAAGGATATAATTAATCGTTTACACAAACCTCAGACCTATAGGCACCGAACACGACTCCATTAGTATCTTCTGAAGCAGTGACTGACGCCATGTTCCGTTTGTTGTTCCCAGGCGTTCCAGAAGATGGACACCAAGAAGAAGGAGGAACAGCTGAAGCTGCTGAAGGAGAAATATGGAATCAACACAGACCCACCCAAGTAGGGACTGCTCGGACCCCCCCCCCCCCCCCCAAGCCTGTCTCTCCCCACACCTGTCTTTCACCTCCTGTACAGACACATTTCTGTCTCCTTTTGGATTTTTCTACTGATGGAATTTTGTTTTGAAAACGTTGACACCGTAATACTGATCCAAACTCTCTATGATGTCTGTATGAGGAGTTTAGTCTCTTAATTTATCCTGGGTTTAGTCTCTCTGATCGTACATCAGCAACACTCGTTTGTCTTGGTCTTTCTTTTGGCATCGGCATCATTCCTGTGTGCTAGTTTTGGATCTGTGAAGACTCAACCTTCTTTGAAATGTATTTCAAACATAAAGTATAGTCCAATCTTTTTATCAAATTCTGGACTGGATCAGTATAAAGATTGTAATTTCTGTAAAATAAAAATTCATTTTTTTTTTATGTAGCATTTCCTTCTGTCTTTTATTATCAACGTGATGGTGTAATGTTTCTCCTATAAACCTGACGTGCATGTCTTCCTGCCTGTCTATTTGTCTCTCTTTCCCTAGAGAACTCTCATATATTATACATATTAGCCTACTAAATTGTACAGATTAATAGAGAATAATGTATCTAATACACTTAACTGTAACAGCACTGAACAAACTAATTTTAAACCAATTACTTTCCTAACCGTATAAGAACTAATATCGGGCCCTTGAAATCGATCGTGACTAGACGACACTGCCTTATAACCGTCTCAAAAATGCCTGTTTGATGACGATGCAGTTACCAGACCAGACCACACGGTGGAGCATAGAGTTCATATCTTTTATTAGATTAAATCATAACACGGGACAACGCAGCCATGTCATTGGGGGCGACAATACATGCTACAAAATAATCCTTAAACACTGGTGGTTGCTGCTTACGTTCGGTACCTCGGTCGTCACGGCAATAGGAACAAGAGTTGAAATTGTATATAAAGATTTTCAGGTTAAAGACGTGGTCAGAGAGCCGTCGTTAAGAACTGCTGTTGGGAGTGCGTCTGTCGCAGCTGGCGCCATTGCAGTGCGATGATCCTCCCACCTCCCCGCTATGTCAACAGGCCCTGACACAAGTCCAAATGGTTTGTGTTGACATACTTTCCTTATTGTGTTTGGAAGAGACTCAGTGGGGCTGTCAATCAGGGCCAGGAGAATAGTCGGTAACACTTAATAAGGGGCCATAATAAATAGCAAACTAGTCATTACCTAACCCTGTTAATAATTGTTAATTGTTACTAAAATATATATTTGGCACAAGTTAATCGTTTTTCTTCACTGACCACAGAGTGTGGCTGGTTAGGGTTGAGTTAGGGTTGTCCAGACAACTAATATTTAATTAATGATGAAAAAAACATTAACTTGTGCCAAATAGATATTTTTGCAACAATTAGCAAATATTAACAAAGGGTTAGGTAATGACTAGTTTGCTGTTTATTATGGCACCTTATTATAAAGTGTTACCGAATAGCTCTCTGATGGACAATCTGCAGACTCGACAACCAGGGTCATTAAACAGATGATTGGACTGTTTTTACATCCGTTGGTCCGTCGCCGGTCTATGCAGTTGGCAGCCGTACACTCAAAGGGAACGGTGGATTCCGTTCATAGTCAACTTCATAATGCGTGTGTGGGAGAAAGGGAGTAAAAAAGTACAAAAAGATTTGATTAGCCAGCGAGAGGAGCTCTAGAGCGGGGAACGCTTCCCGTGGGGTCAGGGAACGTTTTCTAACTACTCTCCACGTTGCTTTAGGTCTTTCCCCGGATGTAGGTGGAACTAGCCTTCTCTTTTTATATTCTTCCGCCATTTTGCTTCCCTTCCCTGAACACAAACAAGAGTTACTCGATGGTTTTCGGTCTTGCTATCATATCTGAAGAGTCGCAGAATTGGGACACATTATAAGCAAAATCATATTTCAAACATCGTTTTGAATCCTTTACCTTTGAGATGAGTCATGAGTCCTTTTCCTCGATTTTTAGGGGTTCTCATGCAAAGTTACGCCATGAGCAGCACGAGTCGTGTTGGCTCCCTGTGAAGGCATTCAACTAACGAGGACAACTCTTATTTAACGAATCCATATTGCAAAGTTCATCATATTGAACTTGGAAATAATTTCTTGGGAAAATTAGATTTGTCAACGTTTACTCAACCAGAAAGTAGTGCCGTGAGATGGGCAAGTGCAAGGATGCACTCAAGGAAGGGGGCGAACAACTACATTATCACATCACACTAAAGCTAGCCTAGCAGAAAAAAACATGCTCCCACTGTCTGGCCAAACGCACATCTCACACGACAACACGGGCAGAACGCCGGCTCCACTCTCACTCGCTCCCATAAAAATCTTTTATTGCGGGGCTTTAAAAATGTCACCGCAACTCTTCGATAAGGCTTTGCCGTCTTCGCTTTTAATACTGGAAGGATGCAAAAAGAGGAGATTCGTTTTTTTTCTTCTTCTTTTTAAGGCAGAACCAAAATGCATGCAAATTAACGACGTTTACATTTTTCGGTTACGGACAGTTACAAGCATGTTTCTAAACGGAGAAGGAGTCGGACCAAGGCTTAGCGGTCTGTGTGGTGGGTGTGTGTGTGTTTGTGTGTCTCTGTGGGTGGTTGTGTGGGTGTGTTCAGGTAAAATATCGTTTTAAGTATCAGAAACATCGTGTTAGGAGGGATAAGGTTGGGAGAGTGTAGTGGCGAAGTCACGCCTCTTCCGGTAGAGCGCATGGGACCTATGAGATCCAAAAATATGAATGGGTTTCAATGGAGAGAAAGTGATTATTTTCTGGTCCCAGTCTTTATATGCCCCGGATTACACATATGTTGTTTGTGGATTTAAATGATAATTTTTCATGCAAAGAAAACTAAGCATTTTCGTGAAGAGGTTTGATAATGTTAGTTTTTTAGGATAAAAGCATCAAAAGAGGTGAAAAACATTATAAGTCGGGGCATGTGGAGAGTTTCAGTTTTGCAGATGGGGAGATTGTCGGTCTTGTCCACGCCAGTCGCAGGGAGCGTGACGGCACATACGAGACATGTAGTCTTTCTCATTGTGTTTTCTCTACAGCCTTTAACTGAAAAATTGCACAATAAACTCAAGACATGAAAAATGACCATTTAAATCCACAAACAACATTATGTGTAATCCAGGGCATATAAAGACTGGGAACAGAAGATAATTACTTTCTCTCCATCTAAACCCATTCATATTTTTCGATCTCATAGGCCCTATGGCCTCTACCGGAAGGGGCGTGACTTTGCCACTCTATTATGAAACACGGAGGCGGAGCCAGTAGACTATGGAGAGAAGCGGTAGGCAGAGGGCGGGGCCCGCAGGGGGCGTGGCCGTGCGTGTTACGATAGAATGAAACCCTTATGGAAAAACACTTTGCACACTTCACATTTTGGCAGTAGTTCTTTAAATAATTTAAATATATATCATATTTATTTATCTTCATTTATTTAAATACTCATATTTATATTTGTGCAATGTGTAAATACGTGGTGAGGGATTGTGTCTGTGTGTTTTCGTGTGTGCGTGTGTATGTATAGGTGTGTTTGTGTGTGTGTCTCGGTTTGTGTGGGTGTGTGTTTGCTCACGTGTAATCCGTGCGTCCCTGTGCACGTAACCTCTGCATCCACCCCCCCCTCCTGCAGTGGCGCGTGCACACTGTAATACATCACGTGGAAATCTTCAGGTCAGTTTTTTTTAAAATAGCGGACAACATTCTCATGCACACAAAGTGTTTCAAACACAAGAAGCGGAATCGTTGAAAGGTCAGTCCAAGCATGTATTTTTTTTGTGTGTTTTTTTTCTCTTAATTTTCTGCTCTCAGGTTGGAAGTAGCTGCAGATTGAATGGAACGTGATCTTCTCTCGGTGCAGTCTGTTTGGCGGGGCGGGGGGGCGGGGGGGGGGGGGGGGGGGTGGGAGGAGCCTATTTCTGCAGGTCGCACTGGAGGAGGAGCACGATGGACGGGTCGCTCTTGGCCGCCTCCTTGAACTCCTCCAGGGAGATCTGGTCGTCGTTGTTCTTGTCCATCTTGGAGAAGATCTTGTCCACCCGCTGCTGGGGCGTCAGGCCGTCCTCGTTCATCTTCATCATGATCACCGTGCCCACCATCTTGTAGATGGCCTGCAGGGGGGGAGGGGGAGGAGAGGAAGTAGAGGAGGGGGAGGAGGTGAAGGATAGAGAGGTGGGGGAGGAGGGAGAGGGGGAGAAGAGAGGGGGAGGAGGAGGTGGAGGAGGGAGAGGGGACCTTTTGTCACTAACTTTGAGAGCACATCATTTCACAGACAACATGGATAGACTATAACGGTGAGTGATCCAGCCAGACAGGGATGCTACAGGGATGCTACAGGAATGCTATAGGGATGCTATAGGGATGCTATAGGGATGCTATAGGGATGCTAACAGGGATGTTCATCCTGAGCGCGTGTACCTCGATGATCTCCAGCATCTCCACGCGGGTGATCTTGCCGTCCCCGTCCAGGTCGTACATGTTGAAGGCCCAGTTGAGCTTCTGCTCAAAGCTGCCCCGCGACGTGATGGACAGCGCGCAGATGAACTCCCGGAAGTCGATGGTGCCGTCGCCGTTCTTGTCGAAGGTGCG